>NC_142751.1:5945008-6052508 GCF_051943395.1 Hippocampus bargibanti | reverse complement strand
CAATATTTTAGGTTTTATTGAGGGTTCAAATTTAGAGCTGTTGCATCTGGGACTTTATGACATCTTCAAAAACAATGACAGCAGAGACCACCACCAGGCAATCACTTATTTCCCTCCATCTCATTTCTCTCACATTTTCTTCCTGCTTGGATTCAGTACAGGTGAAAAGAGGCCATAAAACTCGTTCATGATCTCAGAGCCAAAAAAAGGATAAAACAACCGCTTTTCTGATTTGCAATTGACTTTTATTGTAACACGTTTCTCATAAAACCACGAGTGGGTGTTTAACAATGTGGCTCGATACAAAAAAAAGAAGAAATGTGCTTGGTACTGGATTAATTGAGTAAATTTTACAAGTATTGCAGCAGTGATCCAATCTGTAGTTGGGAAACCTGAAAAGTGTCTACAGATTTTATGGTGTCTCAAGACAGTTTCAACTTCTTTTCCAATATATTGCCTCTACTAACTTGGTCACAAATCTGTTGGCTGCCTTTGTCATTGCGGGAAACTGATCTGACGTCACTCATTTCTAGCAGCATTTAATGAGCAAGACGATAAGCGTAATACCCCCCTCGCAATTATTTACTAACGAAATCAACTAAGGATTTACCCAAATTTTCCCTTGTGCAAAAATATACATTCAAAGACATAAATAACCTTCTTATCAATTTATATGTGCAGTTACAAAAAAACATGCCGGACCAAAGCTGCCAGTTTCACAGTTTGTGATTGCGATTCCATGCACAAATATGACAAATATATTTTTCTTTGCCTGAAAGTGATACTGAGCATCAAGTGGTAAATCATGATAGATTGTGCTGCACACGGCTTTACCCTAAGGACTTGACCATGGCCTTTATTTATTCCCCGATGTACCCTCACTCCATACTCCACCAGAAATCTTGCATTTTTTTCCTCCCAGTAAGATCATAGTAATTCCGTCCAGTGCTTTTTCCTGCTCTCTTATCTCTAAACAAGCATTAGAATGTCAGACACATCATTCTTCCCCTCCTCTCTCACTATCCCACTCGTCTGCAATCCACTCCCAGCAAATGTTACCCTTTCATATCTGTGCAGAGAAAAATATCCCCCCAACCCCTATTCCAGGTAGGGATTCACAGACGCGATAACCTTTGCCACTGAATTGCAAATGTCAGTCGTGCAGCCAACCAATCACATTCCCTTTCTGCTGGAGAGGGCGGACCTCTCAAGGTGTCCTCAGCCATGACACTGGGACTGAGCCGATGCGCACTTTGAATGAGAATGAGTCAGGAAAGCTTTCAGGTGTGACCCGCTGAAATACCGCAAGAACTGGAAATAGCCTGTGTTGATAGTTTTCAGTTGAAACTATGAAAGGTAACTAGTTCGGCTGGACTTCGACATCAGATGTCTCTCTTGATCAATTAGAGCCACAGGAAGCACTGCATCTCATGAAGAAGCAGTAAGGTTTAAATGAGAACATTGTGTATTTTTCAGCGCATGAGTTAAATAGAATAGATGCTCTGGCACATACTTTGCTCCATACCGGTATGCAATGGTTGCCGTCTGAAAGACATGAGGGCATTAACCCAGCATGAGGTGTGATGACCAAAGCTGCTGATAGTTTTACTCACTTAGTGGCAGTGTACATTTCAACAAACTTCATTTAAAACTTTCAGCATTTTGTTTTTCATGAATGATTCTGTAGCCTGTGAAAAAAGAAAAGAAAGGAATGCAAGTGCCGAATGAATTTTGAAGTGATGGAACTGGAAATATAATTGGATGATGAAAACACATATTAGAGTTAACTCGCACTGACTGAAATAAATTTGATGTTTATTTTTCCATTTTGTATTCAATTGCATTTAACTGAAATCACCCAGACTCAATTTGTTTTTCCTCTTATGACCAAATAGTGTCCGTTCTAAACGTATTGTAGCCCATGTTGTCTGATAGCGATGGTATTTTCTTTCCACTGTATAAAGGCGTTTATTTTTTAACAGGTTTTGTTTAAAAACATCTGCATTTTTGACCATTTATCTCTGTGTTTTACAGTTTCTTTGTTTGAAGAACATCCGGACATTCCTCAAGATATGTCATGACAAATTTGGCCTGCGAAACAGTGAGCTGTTTGACCCTTTTGACCTCTTTGATGTCAGAGACTTTGGCAAGGTGAGTTCATTTGTCAACGTCTACATTTCCAGACTGTAGCATTAGACATGCCAGGACAGAACATTTTTCGCCGTGGGTGAGCAGCAACATGACTGCTTGTGTCTGTCATTCAGTCATTGAGAAAATTGGGATTGGGATTGCTATCCGGGAATAGCAAAGTGGGGTTATGACTCATTGAGATGTAGTGTCACACATTATCAAATAAAACATTCTTGGATAAGGTTTGAACAAATGCTGGTGAATGTCAGATGTTGAAAAAAAATCACAAAATAGGATTAAGTACAGTATATACAGTACCAATGTTGAAGTTACATTCAATATATAATGATGTGCGCCTTTGCTGTTTTCTTGTTTAAGAACAGGAGGTATGTGGTCGTTATTTCGAGTTCATTTCTAGGCAATTCTATAGCATATCTTCTGGATTGCAATTTCGTCTTGCTTTGTTTTTAGGACATTTGCATTTGTAATCATGACAGTTGGAAACTTGAGCCTGGCTTGATGGTTTCATATTTTACCAAAAGATGGAATCCAGGTCATCGGGCAATGGCACATTTTAGTTCCCAGCGTGATGAGACAATAACACTTCTCTTTTGGTGGGTACATTGTTGTCGTTCAAGCAATGGCAGTACGTTGTCTCGGAATTGATTTTGGCGGCTGATCATTATGTGTCTCCTGTGGTATGAGAGTTAATTCGATCTCTTGTCAGGTTGTCTGAAGAACTACACTACAGTTCAATTTTGGATTCCGCTTTTGGGATTACTCTGCGGAGTTGCCATCTCCATAAACTCAACCTGATTGCACCATGATTAATTCCAAGTGCAAACCTCTAATCAGTTCATTTTAGCGGCTGGTCCAATGTAATGCAACATTTACATTCTGGTTTGAACAAAAGCCGAATAACTAAAGAAGGAAAAAGAAGAGAAAGACACTTCACAGTTTCTAGATAAACCGCAAAACAATGTTTGCGAGTCAATGAGCTTGCAGTGAATGTTATTAAAATCAAACATCAGTCAGAATAAATCAAGCAAGCTCTCTCTATATGTCAATTTGGAAATTGCTTTCGGATGGTCTCACTGGGTGGCGGGCTTGTCTCACCATTGATTTTTCATTAAGGCCAAACATCGCATTATAATATATTGAACTGAGTAGATCTCGACTAATGCGGCATACATTTAAATTGAGGAAATTACGCAGACAGAATGTTAAAATAAGGCTGTTTTTGTCAGTTGAGAATTCTCTTCAGTGCTTCCTTTTCACTGGATGTGCCTTCTCTTCTTTTGTTTCCTTTCCATTTTCCTTTATTTGTGTGATGGCGAAGAGCGCAATGGTAGCCATCATTTACGATACACCAATACGTCGCATCATATGTTTTTTTTTTCATTCGAAGTATGTGTGCTCTTCTGTATAGATCACAAAGACAAAAGTCATAATGGTGCAAAATACAAAAAGGAATTATTTCCGTAATACTCCATTTTCTGAAAATTTGAACGGATGGGCCATACCGTTAATCTAAATTACTCATGTTTCTTAAGTAAGTAATATTTGCAAATGTGTAAGGAATTAGGCGAAAAAAGTTAAAGTTCAATCTGAAATGTGCGTGGATCTCACAAAACTACAAATGTGTTTATCCTTCACCATAACGCTTTTTTATACTGAGCTGGAATAATGTTACCAGTATGCAAGCAGAAGACAAGGGAGGTGACTTTCTGGCAAAATCCTCTATCAACATTAATCAGTGGCTGTTCACTGTTGAATACTTCAACAGTAACTGCTGCGGGCGCCAGAGTTCATGCCCCATGTCACCTTTTGCACTAATGACGACTTGTCCTCGCTCACAACCCAATGGAGGTTTGGGTCAACCTCCTACTTTGCTGAAAAAAAATGCAATTGCTACCCCAGGAGGAATGAATCGAAATGGGTGGGCGGGTGGGGGGGACTCATTTAGCCTTGCTGTCTCGGATAACTACACCATTAGCTTCATTTATTCAGTAGCAGATAGTGTACTGGATTACCTACCTACTTTTTCCGCATTCCTATCCCATCCCCCATCATTACAAATTCATTATGACATCATTAAACCAATGAAATGCAGCGCATTACAGTAGACCCCCGAGAACATTTTTATTTAAACACCCCCTTTCATCCAAACCCAGCCGCCTCGTTTCCGTTCTCCCAACCTATTTTAATTAGCCACTGAAGGAACATTGCTGTCATTTAAATGAACACGGCAATCAGTTTATTTGGCTGTTGCCATGATTAGCCTAATTAGCCCGCACCTGTTAGCCATCCATCAACAGTTTGGTAATTTTCTTCCGTAACTGAAGAGCAGAGGAAGGTAACTTTGTGTCAGATTTGTCTTCTTCATGAAGGAATTCTTGATACGGGAGTGTGAGATTTTCAAAAAAGCTTCCTTGTGTGGCATACATCAATTTTACTTAAAAATCATTGGGACTTGATTGTGAAAGGCCATTCGGGGGCATATTGATGTTGGTGTATATAGCTAAGGTAAATACATTTAAGACACTCCAATAGCATGAGGATACCAAACCAGGGCGTGGAAAATCCTACTGGACCCTCCGCACCCTGCCCACCACCTTTTCCAGCTACTCCCCTCATGCAGGCGCTACCGATCCATGCGCACCAAATCCAGCAGACATTTAAACAGCTTCTTCCCCCAAGCCATTAACTCTTTGAACTCTTTCAACAGTAGCCAAAATGGAACTGTATAGTGCCACTTACCATTTTTTTTTGACGACGATACTAGTGCAGCGTGTTCTACCGGAAACAAATTCCTTGTGTGTTCTACATACTTGGCAATAAAGATATTTCTGACTCTGATTCTGATGTGGGAAATGTTTCAATTGGTTTGTTCTCAACAAATCACAATTCATTTGTGCCCTCACTTCTCTTTTGCTTTCAGTCTTATTTCCTCAATTCTAGTTCTCCTTCATGATCACTCATTCATCTCACAGCCACTCTGAGCAGGGCTCTGTTGGTATAAGACAATGTGAGAGGTAGGGAAGCCACTACTGTGTCAGGATCGTATGATTGCCATTGGTTGGAGATGTTTGATTACCCTCTTTGCTGCTCTTAACCATCTTCAAGCTGAACTCTTATCCTTTCATTTCCGTCCTGTTTGGCGTGGCTAAAGAAAATCAATAAAAATAGCAGGGCACTCAGCATTCATTTCCAGCATGGCCAACATCTGAAACGGTCGTTGGGCAGAGTCAGCTGATGTCCGATGCAGATATGATACTCAATTGGCAAGCCATATTATTAACATTTTTTTGGGTGGGTGGGCAGGAATCATTATCCTGACTATCTACCAATTAAGTGACACAACTAGAAGATGAAACCACAACACACCATTCCAAAAATAGTACAGTGTGGCACTTGATATTTGTTTTCTATGTGATGAAAATAATTAGCTGGAGACATGGAAGTGATTTGTGTGTGTCAGTCTTATAGTTTGATGGATGAGGCCACCGAGGCCAAACAGCACCATTAGTGACCACATCCTCATATATCATATGTTGTGATTCTGTCCTAAGTGATGCAAGTAGGCCATGAAGGCTCTGGTTTTTCTGGGTTTGCTTCCAATTTTTGTTTGTTTGTTTGCTAAACCCAAGGTCAATGGGGGAGGCTAGTTTTAGCAGATGAGAAACATGCAATGTTTTTGAATGAGGTCATGATATACAACTACTTTTTGTAAATCTTGAATTTGGCTAATACAGGCATACTTAGACCGGCGAATGAAAATACAATGACATTGTCGGCACGCTCCACACAATCTTGAACTAAATATTCATGCGAGTGTGATCACTAGCATTAGATGACTTGGATCTGGGAATGTCCAATCAGATGTAATCCGAATGAAATGGCTGTACATATCAGTGTCTGTCATGTTTTGCAAGGTGGTGATGGCGGGTGCGGATCCCAAAAAGCAGGCAGGAGGTTGTTTGACAAATTGTATTAAAATAAAGGTCAGCAGGAACAAAATGTAAAACATCAAAATCATCTGAACAGAAAAAATACAAAGTATCAAAAGAAAATCAAGTGTAAAAGTCCCCCAAGGTTAAACAAACACATGCACAACATACAATGCATGTGATTGCAGACAAAGCATGCAACAAACAATGAACCGACCCCGGATGGTTGTGCCGTGAGTCCTTTTAAGTGTCACTGATTAAAACGAACAGCACCTGTGAGGCTGCAGGCAGGGCTGACGTCGCTACCCGTTGGTCGCCAATCCGAACGTGACATTCCGCCACTGATCGGGACGACCAGCACCTGTGCAGGTGCAGGCGGGGCCGACAGCGCCACCCGTTGGTCGCCAACCAGATCATGACAGTGTCTCACGGGTTAATAATACAGTAAAGTCTCGTTATATCGATATTCTCGGGAGTCCGAAAAAATATCGATATAACCGGGACTATCGATATATCCGACCCTGCGCACATGTAATTTTCTCCTTGCGTTCATAGAAATAGTATCGTAATAAGCGGTACTATCGATATAACCGATATCGATATAACGAGACTTTACTGTATTTTGAAGTTAGATTGTACAGGTATGTTATTGAATAATAACAATACCTTGACCAACAGCGGCGAAACATTCTGGCTAAATTTCCAACCCTAGCTAAGTACATTAAGGAACCATTTATCATTTGTGTTTATCTACTGTATGTTCATGAGTACATATTTCATTTGTCTTCTTCTTCTTTTCCTTTCGACTTTTCCCTTCAGGGGTCGCCACAGCGAATCAATGTCCTCCATCTAACCTGGTTTTGTGCATCCTCTTCTCTCACACCAGCTACCTTCATGTCCTCTTTGACCACATCCATAAACTTCCTCTTCGGTTTTCCTCTCGGTCTCCTGCCTGGCAGCATCCTTCTCCCGATATCGTCGCTCTCTCTCCTCTGGACATGTCCAAACCATCTTAGTCTGGCCTCTTTGACTTTCTCTCCAAAGCCTCTAATATGAGTTGTCCCTCTAATGTACTCATTCCTGATCCTATCCAACCTGGTCACTCCCAAAGAAAACCTCAACATCTTCAGCTCTGCTACCTCCAGCTCTGCTGTCTTTTCATCAGTGGCACTGTCTCCAGTCCAAACATCATGCCTGTTCTCACCACTGTTTTATACACTGTTCCTTTCATCCTAGCTCAACATATTTCATTTGTCAATGTGTTATTTTCATGAGTACATATTTCAATCGTCAATGTTGTGATTTTGTGAATACTTTCATCATATGTGAAACACACTTTGATAATTAAACTAGTTAATTCTGAGGAAATAGTGTCCTCTCTTTGTTACAACTATATACAGTAAAGTCTCGTTATATCGATATTCAAGGGAGTCCGAAAAAATATCGATATAACCGGGACTATCGATATATCCGACCCTGTTTGCATGTAATTTTCTCCGTGCGTGCATAGAAATAGTATCGATATAACCGGGACTATCGATATATCCGATATCGATATAACGAGACTTTACTGTACATACTGTAGTCCAGTGGCTGCCTTTCCAGCAGCTCCTGTGCTTTGTTTTTTTTTTTACTTCTTTCTTTCATTTCCCCTTCCTTTCATATCTATGCTGCTGTGAAATGTAAATTTCTCCACTGCGAGACGAATAAAGGTACATCGTATCCATCCAATCCATTTTGCCTCAAATTGTTCAAGTCACGATTCATCAACAGTCAATTCCGCACAATTGACCAAACACCAGTTTCTTAACAAAGGATGAATAATTGATGTATTTCCCAAGTGTAAGGCAGGGATTCATTGAACATGGTGACAGTATTACTGTTCCACCACCACTAGCACAGCAACGGGAATCTCATCAGACAAACTAAATCTTCATTAACCGCTGCGAAAAGATATCCTCCGACCTCCACCAGTCACTTGAGTGTCTGCTTACTCTGCCCTCTTACCTCGCTCCCTGTCCATCAGGACCCCCAACTGCAAGTTCTTCCGAGACATGATCAATAATTCATTCCAAATGCCATACTACTGATGATAATTCATTTGACATGAATTATAAATGGCTACTTCCTCTTCTATCTGCGCTTACACCCCTCTGTCGTACCTACCTACCATGACCTCATTATACTTACAGCTCTGCGACTCATGTCGATACAGGTGGTTGCTGAGCAATTGGTTGTTGTCGGGTGCAGCTGTGAATGCCGTAGATTCTCTGATTTTCTTGAGCTGGTTTGGCACAATTAGCAGAGTTGAGAAATTATGGTTGGGGTTTCCAGGACCTTTTCATAATCATGGTCGCCAGTTTCCGTGATAGCTTCGACAACTATCTGAAGTCTTTGTGATCAGTGTAACAAAATCATATTACTGAATTGTCACGTTTCGTGATTTGTTTTACCCGAGGTGACATTATCATTATAACCATGCAGACTAATGGCGTCAGAGAATTAAATGCCTCATTTTTGCTATCTTTTGTTGTCTTTGTAATGAATATTTTGTTGGAATGCCTTGTTTAAATACATCTGTAAGCAGAATATTGTGCCATAGTGGCTGGCGGAGTTATACATGACAGGGCTGTAATGCAGTATATGAGATATGATCAACCTGCACGAAAAATGGAAATGGAAAAAGTTTTCTTGTCTTCCTTTGACATGTTCAGAAATTAAATGTAAAGGTTTTAACGAATCAACAGCTGAATATATTTATTTAAAATTTTCAAAGAATTCCAAAACTTGTGAAAGAGCTACACTGTATGAACCCATTTTGAAGAAAAAAAATAAAATAAAGGCAGGACTTGGCAATTTAGTTCAGGATAATGCGTTTTAATATACTGTTATTTGTACTTTACATTGACAAATGTGTTGTTTCCTGCTCTTTGACACAAATGTGTGAATAGACCGTTGAGCGTCTCTCAAGTCTTTTGGAGATTTAAGTTTTGATATAGAATGGAAAAAATAATGTAATCAAGATCTGACGGCTTTACCTTATGGTCATTGCAACACTTGAAATTCTGATGTGACCGACTGATTTCAGCCCACGTAACTTCTACGTATTCTATTATTCTCTGTCTTCCACCTGTGCCACCATCATCTGACAATCTGACAAACCCCAATGCTTTGATCGCTCATCCTTCCAATGACACTTTTCTTTTGATTGTTTAGTGGAAACAAGGGTTTAGAGAGGCGATTCATCCTTGGCCCAATCAACTGTCAATCATGTGTCTGACACTTCTTTCACGTCAGACCCTGCCTGCCCACTTGTTGCATCACATATATGACATTTACAGGTGTGCACCTTTCATACAGAGCACGGTACTGTGGACACTTTCATAAAGGTATTGAACCGCCAGTAATCATGTATTGTGTGTGTGAGAATATCTTTGCCAGTGTCTTATTTTACAAAAAAGAGAGACACCAATAATCAGAATCATCTTTATTTCCAAGTATGTAGGACACACAAGGAATTTGTTTCCGGTCGAACACGCTGCACTAGTATCATCATCAAAAAAAATTGCAAAGAGGCACTATACAATTCCATTTGGGCTACTGTTCAAAGAGTTAATGGCTTAGGGGAAGAAGCTGTTTAAATGTCTGCTGGATTTGGTGTGCATGGATCGGTAGCGCCTGCCTGAGGGGAGTAGCTGGAAGAGGTGGTGGGCAGGGTGCGGAGGGTCCAGTATGATTTTCCGCACCCTAGTTTAGAGTCTTGCAGTGTGCAAGTCCTCGAAAGTGGGTAGGGCGGTGCCAATAATTTTTTTCCGCCGTCCTAACTGTCCGTTGAAGTCGGATTTTGTCCATTTTTGTGGCGGCCCTGAACCAAACAGTGATGGAAGAACACAGGATGGATTCGATGACAGCCGACAATAATTGGGAGAAGTGAATCTGGTGTGGCCTAAATTACACGTACAATATATTTAGAAACGTTCGACGAACCAATCACGCATACTTTTCAGTACACATTCACCTTACGCAGTCACAGGGAAAAACAGCATCATCATCAGCTGATACAGTCTGTAACCTCACCCTACCACTTGTCTTTCATGCTTTCACATCATACTATCAATTTTAATATATTAGTCTTGGATGGATGATGTACCAAAATGATCACAATTGCCGTATCACATTCAATAAAAATCACAGTGTCCGGTATTTGTGACCAGGGAAGTGCAATTAACCACCAAAGTCAATTGGATCATTGACTGCATTGTCAAGCGCTCCCTTTAAATATGTTCATCCAGAGGGGCAGGGACATCTAAATGCTGGATGTCCCTCACGGACACAGGCAAGATGTGCACACGTACAGAATACGTACATACACACGATCGGTCTTGCAAACCATGGGCAATAAAGTCTCGGCTGGAGTCAGCGCGCTCTGATACGTACTGGCAAAGAACTTGGAAATTTGACTCAATGAATGACATGGTAACTCATTACTTGCAACATGCATTACAGAAAGTTGGAGTAATACTTTGGAAGCATGATATTGACTGACTGAGTTTGCCAAAGAGAATTTTCCTCTTACCTCTTTTGTGCATCTAATTAATCCACCTTCTTCTAAATCCATCATTCTCATCTTCCTTAAATGTCAGTCTTACTTTTACACCTTTTTGATGACATGTTAGACTTTTAATTCCCCAAGAAGAAAGCATAGTAATCAACAAAGTGGCTCAATGAAATAGTTGATGATGTAACTTTTGGAGCATGATTGAATTCCATCCATCCATCCATCCATCCATCCATCCATCCATCCATCCATCCATCCATCCATCCATCCATCCATCCATCCATCCATCCATCCATTTATCCATCCATACACCCATCCACTCATCCATCCACTCATCCATCCACCCACCAATCCATGTTCTAATTAGCTTATCCCCACTAAGGGTACGGGGGGTTGCTGAAGCCTATCCCAGCTGTCTTCGGGTGGTATGCAGGGGACACCCTGAACCGGTTTCCATAGAATTGCGAGCAACGCAGAAACAAACATGTGGGCTCACACTCACACCTAAGGACAATTTGGAGTGTTCAATCAGCCTGTCATGCATGTTTTTGGAATGAGGGAGGAAAGCAAAGCACCTTGAGAAAACCCAAACAGGCCTGAGGAGATTTACTTCCATGTTGTACGATGATGCATTTAAATTAATACTGTGTGTTTTCCTGTGAAGCGTTGCGCTTGCCATCATGTAATTCAATTATCAATAAAAGCGAGCAGTCAGGATCTTTATTGTGATAACACCCCCTGCAGTGTCCACAAAATTGAGGTCCTCCTCCATGCTACTCTTCATTAATTTCCCTGCAAGTTGCAGTTAGGCACAACCCAGTTGTGGGCAGTAGAGCGAACTCCCAAAATGCGTGGGTATAGTTCAGTTTCCCCACTTCAACTTGTTAATTAAAATTTGTCAACATTAATTTAGAAAACTAATGAGGTGTGAGAAAGACAAATTGTGACATTTGTGTGAATGTGCCTCGTAATAATAATTTTGCACTTTCAGCAAGGGCAAGATAATCCCATTTACTTCCACCCCTAAGGTTGTGTTATCACCCTCAGTTATTGTTTCTGATATTCTTTAAGGTACCATTCTGTCTTACTTTTATTCCTTGAGATACAGTACCTTGAGATAGAGCCCATTGTCTATTTTCAGCAGATCTTTTCAGTGCTGGCAAAACCGAGATAGTATGACCTTCAAACTGCATCTTACATTGTAAAATGTATCTGCTTTCAAGAGAAAAGCGAGCAAGGTCATCTTAGTGACGTGCAGATGATATGGTCTCGATGGTTTCGTCAAACGGTGACATTCAACATTTGCTGGGATGTTTCAGAGCTGAGTCGGAAGCCGCTGGAATGTGAGGAAGCGCCTCTAAATCCAAAGTCATTGTTGTCAGTCGATAACTGTTGAATTGTACCCCGTGGGTTAGGAGTGAGCTGAAATCTCAGCTGGAAAAGATCTCCAAATTGCTAGTACGTGAGCCATGACATGTCCACAGTGCAGTATCCGTCTTCTGATTCTTATTATAGTAGGCATTAGGCATTTTGCATACCTCACGGAATTTAACAGCATAAACATGGACCATAGTTGTCTTAATCAAACAGAAGTAGCAAAAGTGCCAAAAATGCTGATACGGGTCTTAGATTTGTATACTGTTAGGTTGTATTTATTATTTCACATTAAATAACAATATGGTCTCTGCAATTCTATTATATACTGTATTTATTGTATGCCTATCCTATACCAGCTGTCTTATCCTATACCAGTAGCATTAGGTGGCACACACCCTGAATCACTTGCCATCTAATCGCCGGGCCCACAGAGGCGAACAACCATTGATTTAGTGCATTCAATCAGCCCGCCAAGCATAATTTTGGAATGTGGGAGGAAATTGGAATACCTGGAGAAAACCCACACAGGCACAGGAAGTACATGCAAATTCCACAAAGGAAGGCCGGAGCGGCGATCGAGCCCACAAGTTCTGTATTGAAGTCAACACGCACACCACTGTACCTTGGGGACGTCTACAGAAATATCATATCTGACATTTTCTACAACCTCTGACTGAGTCAATGTGCATACTTGCATGTGCGTGTAGGCTTTACATGCTGTGCTGTGTCTGCCTCAGCTGCCATTGCCAGCAGATACAAACTGAGAAGAGTGTCCATAGCTGCTCATCATCCCACTGCTCGAGCCTAGCCCTAGACAAAAGCACATACAGTAGCTCCCGCTTTATGGAGATTAGGGTGAACGATTGACAAAGGGGTAGAAAGGGGGTTGTACGAAGACAAGCAATGATAGCAGCTAGGTTTCAGGGAAAGGAAATTACTATTGAATGCTCCCCTAAGGCACAAGGATATGTGAGGAGAAAAACACGAAGAGAAGAAAATATAAACAGCAAGAGAATTAAGGATTGGAGACTCAGAGTGTTCGATAGGAACACACTACTGCTACATTAAATAGCTTCCCTCGTTGTATCGCTTTTAATTCGGGTATTCGGCATCATGACGTTCATGGACAAATTACCACTGGATGAGGCAGAGAACAGAATGCTCATAAAATCATTCATTAGAATTTTATTGTTGTACCACAACAAAATACGGAACTGCAATATTTCTCAACCTGGCTGTCTTCCTGCAGTTTTCCAACAGGAACAAAAGAGATACTGTATTGCAGGGATGTCAATTTTTTTTTTGCCATGGGCCACATTGTATTTACAGTTTCCTCTCGAGGGTCATTATGAGTTTGGGGAAACTATTAGATTATTTAATCTCCTCCACATATTACATACAAAACGCAAAACAAAATACAGTAAAGTCTCGTTATATCGATATTGGTTATATCGATAGTACCGCTTATTATGATACTATTTCTATGAACGCAAGGAGAAAATTACATGCGCGCAGGGTCGGATATATCGATAGTCCCGGTTATATCGATATTTTTCGGACTCCCGAGAATATCGATATAACGAGACTTTACTGTACGTAATAATTAGTTTTCAAATCTGAAGTCAAGAAGAATGACTGCTATTGTGGTTTTCATGGGACAATTTGAAAATGTGTTTCGGACTTTACCAAGCATTATGGCACTTGACATGCTTTATTTGTTTTCGCAGGCCGAATAAAATGATGTGGCGGGCCAGATTTGGCCCCCAGGCCTTGACTTTGGCAAGTGTGCTGTATTGCATGACTGTAATGAAATAACATTGTGCAAACCACGACCACGTGTAATCCTAAAGAATAATCTGAAGGATACAAAAGGAAGTTAACAGAAAGCTTAAAAGGCGGTCACACCTCGAGCAATGAAGATGCTCTCAGTTTCGGCACATCACGCCCTTTCTGATGAAAGTGCAAGGCTGGTAGGAGTGCTTGGCAAATGCCAGACACAGCATGCCTACGCTCTCTCCGTTTCCCCACCACTGTATCTTCAACACATGCAGTTTGTGTGTGCATGTGTGCGTGCATGTGTGTGAGTGTGTTTGTGTGTGTGTCTTGTGTCTGTCTCTGTCTGTCTGTCTGTTTGCTCGTGTGCTTGCTGGTATTTTTTTTGTTTTCATTTACTCTTTTTCATGTCATACTGACGCTCCCGTATATGTACTAGAATCACAGAAAACTCCCTATAACCCATTCATTTTTTTCCATGAGCTGCAGAATTCTAGGCAGTACCAGAGCAATACGAGACTTTGAGGTCAGACCGTCAGTAGATTCAAAAATAACTCGAGAAATAACTGGTTGTGGGCGCTGCCCCCCTCCTCCCTACCCCAAAAAAAAACAAAAAACAGAGAAACATTGTTAACCTCAGCCTTGTCCCGCGTAGCAAAAGGCGGGAAGCTGTGAACAACATGAATGTCTCAATAAAGTGGCCACACCTGCAGCTGAGCGCCAATGCGGGCAAAGCGCCGGAGTGACACTGAGGAATGAACACTCACACTCACAGTGGAGACTTTGTTAATCGGCCAACTAGCACATGAAGGGCTTTCCTGGTACAGCATGTTTCCACCCTGACGAGAACAGTGCGGTGGTTGTGCGTGTGGTTTCAGAATTGCCCAGACTTACACGTGCATGCATGCAGCCCATCATCACACTGGATAGCTTTCATTATGCAGAGAAGCAATGAATCACGAGATGGCCGCAGACATTCGGCAGAAGCAGGAGTTTGCTCTCAGTATCAACTTAAATTATCATCCTTTAAAAAAAAACACAGACTTGACAAAATTTTGTCTTCAATGTCTGTGTCAGTCAAACTGAATTTGTTTTATTTTGTCATTTGGAATATATCAACTCACTTATTGGAACAATATAGCCAGAAAAATTGTGTCCACTCCAGTGCCAGTGTTTTTGCCATTTTCACTCAATTTGCAGGACTCACACACCCATTCAATTCAGCGTAAGAAACCTTAGACTCTCTTCTTTCATCAGAAAAAAGAGCAAATTCCTAAGTAATATGGGTCTGGAGTTATTTGAGCTTGAAATAGGGGCGGCTGTACAAAATGCAATACAACACTTACAAATTGATTTAGAAAGCACTTTAACAACAGCTGAATCTGTAACAAAGCGCTAACACGAACAAAAGGCAAAATATGCTCCCTCGTGAGAGGGAAAATCATTGCTAGAGGTCTGACCAGCGCATTATCGGCACCCCCCTATAAAAAAAACCACAACACGAACAAATTTGGGAATGGCGCTCCACTTTAGGCTTTTTAATTCCCCAATAAATTTGGGAATGGCAGTGAATGAATTTAAAAGAGCACCACAACAACAAATCAGTCATGTTCTCTCTCTACACAGTGTATGGAGGTGCACTTGATTTGAATCCAAATGTACCGTATTGTCTAAGTAGGTTTTCTGAACACCAGCCACATATAAAGGGATTTTTCTTGGGTTGGCCAAACCACACTTGTGAGTTAACAAATGTATTCTTGTGAGAATCATGAAACACTGGATGTGATGTTATTCTGTCCATTTGTGCCAATGGATGGTCCTCACATGAGATTAGCCTTGATGTTGAGAGTGGTGTGGGAGCTGTGCCTCAGGGATGGGAGGTTGTGAATTTGGGACATCGTAGATGACACACATCGTCTGTAGTGTGCCATCGTCAGTAGTGAGAGAGATATAGAGAGAGAGATGTAAAGATAGATAGAGAGAGAAAGACAGATAGAGAGAGAGATCTAGAGATAGAGGTAGAGAGATAGAGAGGGTAGAGATAGAGATAGAGAGATCGAGAGGTAGGTAGAGATAGAGATTTAGAGGTAGATATAGAGAGGGTAGAGGTAGAGATAGAGAGAAAGACAAAATGCAGTGTTCACAATTTTCTCACAAAACCTCCACATTGAGTGATGCAGTTAACTCACACAAAATTGCTTGTGTCAAATATCCACTTGTTGTCAGTTGATTTCTTCAATGTCACCATTGAACGTTCCTTTTAGTACTAGATGCCACCACTCACAGTCTCCGTTTTATGGAGAAAGAGGCACGAGACAGTCAAGGCACATTGAGTATTGCTTAGTTTTAAAGAGCAAAGTGCTCACAATGTTGAGGGGAAAAAAGGAAATTGGACTGAGCCATTTTTATGACAGTGACAGTGTTCTGTATATGGTGTATACTGTCTCTTGAGAGCCTCGAACAAAAAAAAATGTTGCACTTACTGTATATCAGGCATCTTAATGCAACAAGTCAGTTTTGGCTTTGTCTTTTGATATTTCCGTCATATTTTCCGCATTTTGTAGCCTGATTAAAAAAATAGCATGCAGAGAACATTTTGGATTCCATGATCTGTGTTCCTACATTGCACTTGTTCCCTCTGGCCATGTTCTAGTCGAGCTGGGAAATAGCTGATGACTTGCTTTCTAAACACTGGAAACAAACACAATACCTTTCACTGTTGCATGTACTGGCAGAATGTAAACATCTAGTATATTGGCTTTGCCTCAGTGACTTATATGCATGATTTGATTCTTTGTGACTTTGCGATGGCACTCGGCAATATTTCATATAAAGACTCTTTTTCATTTAGTATCTCTCATTGTTCTCCATTAACTGGCAGGTTGACCTCATGGGATGGTAAACCAGTAAGGCCGCCACAAAACCGTGTGAATGAAGCAGATGAGAATAAGTAGCTCATTCAAAACAAAATATGAGACGCCTCAAGGCATAATCAACCCACACGTTGGATAGCCACGCTTTGCATATATTCTGCTTTGAGAATTGATTTTAGACATATGGTGTGAGACTCTGCAATGAACACAATTGAATCCTCTAAAATAATAGAGGTTAATGCATATACCGATAAAGTATTGTCCATTCCATGTTGCCCAGGCACATGTCCCACTTATAAAATGATGCATTCCACTGCGTTACAAAGTACACAAAAAGCATCATTTGAAAATTACTGTCAGATATTTTTAATGGGATGTGTCTGCTGGCTGGTTGATTTAGTGTACTTTATCTTTAACTCATTTAATACTTGTTCTAGTTTTTATAGGGTAAAAAAATCATTCACTCAATTTATATTGATGACAACTGATATGAAATACTGCTCCCATGATACATTTTTCACCCATGTTGCCTAGCCGTCATATGGACATTTTCATTGGATCACAGACTGCTCAGTCATATTCTAATTTTTTCACTCTAGAGATTTGATACTAACTATTTGTTCGTAGTCATTTCAACAGGAACAAAGCATATTTTCGCCTTTCCTGTGCCTCCCTTCTCTGCTTCGACCAAGGGGTGTCAAAGTCATTTTTTGCCGAGGGCCACATTGTAGTTACGGTTTCCTCTCTAGGGCCGTTCTGAATTTTGGGAAGCCATTAGAACGTTTCATCCCCTCCACATGTTACAAATAGAGCACACAACAAATTAGTCAATAACTCGTTTTCAAATCTGAGGTTAAAAATAATGACTGTTATTGTGGTTTAAATGGGACCATTTGAAATTTGGGTTCAGACTTTAACAAGCATTCTGGCACTTGACATGCTTGATTTTCTTTCGCGGGCCGAATAAAATGATTGACTTTCACACCTGTGGCTTAGACACTCCGAGAAATGGTGCATTTGCTCCCATAGAGTCTTGGTGTTATTCATGTCACTTGCTATCCACCCATTGGCTGAGAACAGTTGTGTTCTGCACGCAGTAATGAAACAGACTTTGGCGAGGGTGATGAGAGACAACGTGACACTTGTGTTTTAAATTGCAGATTCTCCCTCTTCTGTGTTTAACAGGCCCCTCGTCCTTTCTCTACCCCAGGCTCTTGACCTTAATAGCAGCAACTTGGATTACTGGGAGATATATAATCCAATAAGCACAGCACCCTGCCTGTGGCTGACACACAAGAAATGCTCTCAAAAGTTCCCAAAGAGCGGCGACTCACACAACAGTGATGGCATTTGCTCACTAAGCTGCCGTCTTGAGTACCTTTTTAGCACTGTCTAACACATCTAAGTGTGCCGCACGCAAGGAAAAGCTCTGTTGTTGGAGAGGATGTTTTGGTGCAATTTATTTTACAAGTATTTGCTTTTTACCTCACGCAATGAGCCAAACAGGATGTTGCTCTTGTCTCCTCTCCTCATATTTCCGACAGGATGGGGATGCCCCACTTGCTATTTATACTGCTGCCCTGTATTTGCCTCCCTTCGAGAATGAACATTTTAACTTTTGCAGAATCCCCTGCCATCCCTCCATTTTAAGGCCAAACATATTTTGCCCCCTGGCTGCTTTTGCATACTTAGTCGCAAATCTTTGTCATTTTACTTATTTTCGAATGACTGTTTTTTATGTTTTTGTGGACAAGCCTCATCATATCATTCCTGGATAGGGTATTCAAATACCATACGGAAGTCACCCTGATTAATGATAATGTATTGCTTGAAAATATTATCAAGGGAATCTGGGCACTAATAGATATTGAAGACTTTAATTGGGCCTGAAAAAAAAATCCTTCCTCTCGAACATCGGTGTCAAACTCAAGCCCCGGGGGCCAGATGTGGCCTTACACATAGTATTATGTGGCCAGCCAAAGCAAATCACGTGTGTCAATTACCACTAGCGTTGCTAAATTCTTCATCAAAATATCAAATTGTCATGTGTAATAAACAAGGTTGATATTTAGCAACAAAAATGGGATTGACACTCCTATTCTAGAAAGCAAGTCAGTTATATTTGTGACTGTTGTTTTATCTAAAATGATCTGAAATGTTAAAAACAGCACAAAAGAGATAACCGCTGAGAAGTTTGTTCATAAACTACAAAAGAGCAGCAATTACGAAATATCCGAAAGCCAGGATATCCCAGTGCTGCACTCATCATCAGATGAATTATTAATACATGCGCTACCTAATTTCTACTAATCTGGTTTGAATTAGCCAGGTACACAAGGGAGTAGATTTGTTGAGCTGGGGGAGCTGATCCATAAATTGCATTGCTAATGACGTGGCTGAAAGGGCCAGTTTTACTTTTTATTTTTTGTTCCCTGATAAAGACTGATTTAATAGAGATATTTCACACGGAATCATTTATCAGTCCATGACAGGCGGGCACTAATTCTTTTTTTCTCCACCCTCCAACATAAACTACACAGACACAAAGCACCTTGACAGGCAGGGCCATGTCAGTGCTTGATCCACGCCGATACAACTTTATCTGCCATAGCAGATTAGTACAACTCAGTTGCGGTGAAAAAAGGAGACACACTTGGTGGTGGTGGTGATGGTGGTGGTGGTGGGGGGCAGGGGGGATACATTTACATCAGGATTGATGCAAGCTAATTTTTGGTACTAGTGAACCGTGACTGTGTGCAGTCATGGAAAAAAAAGAGTGGGAGATATTAGTTTTGTCTGACATGCAATATATCACTGATAAAAGCCGATTGTGCAAATGGTATGTATGACTGTAGCAGGGAGATAATCTAGGCATCAGTGACACAACAGTCCACTTTTAGTCTTTGGCCAAGAGTCCTCCCAAAAGTCCTTATTTTTACAGTCACTCGGTTGCTATTATGCACCCATACAAGCAGTAGTACTGCAACAACGTACTTCCATTTGGGTTTTGTGCTCTGAAGCACACATTGTTTCCACTTCAGCAAGAACACTTGCTCAGGAAAACAAACTTGGCTGTGACCAATGCCACTGAAAGTGTGACGTTTATTGATTGATTGATTGATTGATTTGTGTATTTATTTATGTATTTATTTATTGTCCTGCCCAAGATGATGTCTCTGAGGAAGCATTTTAAGATGCTGCTCAGCTTGTAACACTAACATGAAAACTGGTTATTGTTTACTGTGCTCAAAATTCTGCATCCTAATCACAACAGCAAAACCCACCGCCATGCCTCACCATAGACGTCGGCAACTGGCCTGTACACATTCAGTACACATATACACATATATTATATATATATATATATATATATATATATATATATATATATATATATATATATATATATATATATATATATATATATATATATATATATAGTCAGAGTGGTGAATCAGCAAAATCAAATGCTTTGCTGGTATATTCGCATGCACAACAAAATGTTGAATGAACACATACCTGCAATGGAGATTGTTGACTGCAATGTAAATATTTGTGCAAAATATTGTTCCACTTATACATCAGATCGTGCGAGGCTTTTGCCAGCTTCGTAAGTCACGTGATCCAACAAATGCAGGGTTTGGTTTGAGTAATTTGCATCATTATTGTGGCACTCACAAATGTGATGCCAACAACAACAAATTTCAGTGTTTCTGTGGTTGTCCGTCCATCCGTCCATCCATCTCGCAACCATTTATCATTTGAAGGACCCCAGGGAAGCTGGAGCTTTTCCCAGCTGACACTAGGCGCGAAATGGGGAATATTGTAAGCAAATTGCTAGTCAATTGCATAGCTAATAGAGACACGCAAACACATCCACACACCCACAGCCGATGGCACACACACATTCACACACAATAGAGGTCTCAGCTGGTCTGATCTTCAACCTTGCTGTGGCTGACTATTGCGACATAGACATTGAGACAAAAAATAAAAACTTAGCATACAAAAAGAAAGGGTTCAAAATGTCTAGATAAGGGAAAATCAAAATGTTGCAGGTGAATTTGCATTCAACATGACTGATTGCTTTGAAGCTAGCTGAGTCAGAGGGCAGGGATCACATTCAAGTCATCTTTGAATGTAGACTTTGAAACAGCCATCTTCATCATGCCTTGGGACGTCTTTGTTGTCCAGGCTATGACCTCATCTTAGCAGGGCAGTCACATTATCCTTTGTTCACCTCATCTGTCTTGTCTAATAATGCGGCTCCCAGTGGACAAGGCTACCCTGTTTTTTTTTTTTCTTTCCAAGCCCAAATACACCTCCCCCACAACATCTATTCCTGGAAGTAGGGTTTTAATGAAGAGTTTGGCTGCCATCGTTGACCTCTTCTACCACCACAATCTGCTCCTTGTTTTGTTTATGCCATGTTTTATCAAGTCAGGTGTGGTTCTAAAACCTATTATGCTCAGATTTGATTACCATATCACAGATGAAATATCTACCCTTTAGAAAAAAACAGCTTCATTTTTCTTACATCCAACAACATTATTTGCCGAGCTTATTGGCTAACTAACTATTATCCTTCCTATTATCCTATTGCTTTTTTATCGAGCATCTTCATCTTTATTTAAGCTGATAGAGTTGTTTGTTCTGTAGCCCCAAGGGGACTCAAGGCAGTGTGTTTTTGTGCCGGTCTCAAGCCCGGATAAATACAGAGGGTTGTGTCAGGAAGGGCATCCGACTTAAAAGCTAGGCCAAAGCAATCAAATCTCTGAAGATGGAGGACACTGATTCGCTGTGGCGATCCCTTGAAGGGAAAAGCCGAAAGGAAAAGAAGATTCAAATTGCATCCACTACCTTACTGTTTGTGTTTTGAAGCTCGCCGGGTGGTAATTTTTATGTGTAACCTGATGGTGGAAGGGGATTTGTCTATCCTGCTGTCAAGCTAATACCCTGTAATTGGCCTTCTAATGCTATGGGATAATGGGGCTTAGAGCGGCGGCAAAGGCTATACTGTTAGTTTGCCGCAAGTGCTATAGACTGTTAGTACCGATAAGCATATGGGTAATCACAATATGTCAGGTAGACCCTTTTAATGAGACTGCAAAAGGATTTCTCACTCTCACTTTGCACAGTGACAAAGTCATCACCGTGATAATTTTTAATTCCCTGCAAAGACTTTGTTTGAGCTTTTGACATTCAAGCTTTGCTACTGTGGTACAAGTTACGATGAAGTCCCAACCCACTGTAAGAGATTGTTTCACAATTTGGTTTGAATTTAGAAGGGCTTCTCAGTCGTGAGGGAAACTTGTATTTTTTAACCATGGTCCGTTTGTTAGAGCAGCGTGTTTACTTGGGCACTTGCAAAAAAAATGCACCCAAGATTATTCTGTGGGTAATATGGGATTATTACAGCACTTGGATGAGGTCTATCTAGGTTCTGATGCATTGCAGTGTCTCAGGAAATTATTTTTGACCCAAGGTGATAACCCATTCCGTATGGGCTTCGCGGGTTTTTTTTGTGAAGTCCATCATTTAAATATTGATTAGATTATACGCCTTGGGATCTTTGAAATCACGAGAATAGTACAGGTCTCCTCTTGTCTGCATGTGTGATAATTCGGGATTGTGTGTGTTTGCAGTTCTCCTCCCGGCGAATGATGAATACAAATATCTTCCTGTAAAGTAATAACCGCAGGCTTAACCTCGGCACAGTGGCAGTATTTGTTTTTATTTATTTTATATCTTTCCTCCAGAAAGGGATTCACCATCCATGCAGGACTATAAATTGCAATTCAATGGCAGGTTTTAATTTCAAGCCCCAAGAAAAGATGCGGTCGTTCCTGTTCCTTGCTATGAAAGCAGGCCATCTGGATGCTTCCAAAAAGACTCCGGATACACAGTGTCGGTTCTTCTTCTGTGTCTTGCATCAGCATCACATACTGCAGTTTAAGTGAGTGAATAAAAGCTGAAAAAGCAAGAATTTGATAGGTCGCCAGCCAGTAGAAGCAGATTGTGGAAAAGCACTTGGCTCTTCATTTTGTCAATCTTTTGTATCTAAAGTCAAAAGTCAAGTCAAAGTCAAAGTCAGCTTTATTGTCAAATATGCTAATATGAATGACATACAGCACAGATGAAATTACTGTCCTCTCGGACCCAGCATGCAAGGCACTTATAATTACTTTAACAAACATAAACATGAAAACGCCAATTTGCCGGGAGAGGGGAGCCGCTGCGTGTTCACGCGCCGCCATCTTGGGAAAAAGAATAACAAATATGACAACACAAAGACACAGAGTCATTCATTCTTCAGGACTTGCTGTACCCTCTTTGTGATGACATGAAGCAGTTCTAGTTGAAAGAGGAGAGGATCAAAGCATCCATGTCAGCAGTGGATCAGGGACGTCATGGCTTTGATACAATCGTCACAATCTAATTGCCTCTCTTACTATCTCGTTTTTGCTTTGCAGTGTATCTTGTCAGAGCCCATTCTACGGACATTGACACAATTAGAAGATACACTGCCTCTTTCGTCCCCTTATCCCGTTAAACACGCAAAGAGCTGCACTGAACCGGATTTAACTTGAGGGACAACTTTTTAATGCCGATCACCTGGTCTTTGGTACATACTGTGAGGCTGGATTATTTTGAGGTAGTTTATCAAGGGGCTCAGTTATCACTGGTTTGTGTAACCAAAAGTAGTATACTGCATTTGATAAAAGAATAATATTTTCTTTTTGGGATTTGTAGAATAATTCTCATAATTACAATTTTAAAATGATCGATAAACGCAATTGTGGCTAGCTTGTTCGTTAGAAGATAGTTTGCTTTTCTTTTTTTAATTTGTTCTTGCTCGCATGCAATGACATTATCCTGCATGAAAAATTAAATATTTACAAATATACTAGATGACTACATTTGTGATGAGTCATTACTCCTTTTAAATTTTGGCGACTGTTTTTTTTTGAAAACCACTTTCAATCTTACCACCTGATGAGATATTCATAGCCACTGGTTTATTTGATACTAAAACTGTGAGACACAGACAGCAACAATTTAATGGCCTAATTCCACTGATGATGCTACTCATATCGTTTTTTCTTTTTTAATGTTATTTTTATAGGTTGCCTTGTGTTTGCACCTCATATTCGTGATTCATGCATTTTTTGAGCAGGTTTTTGACAGTGTTTGATCTATTATAGATCTGTGATAATGTCATGATTCATCTGTTCCAATACAAGTCCCAGCATCAGCCGCTGTCTGCAGAAGATCAATCTCTTTGAGGCAGTCAAACGCCCCTTCAGGGCAGCTTTTCACCAAAGCTGAACTGTCTCTATCTCATTCCGCCACAAATGAAGACCATATTTTCAACCATTGTAAAATGGATTGAAGGAGATTTGTATTTATTTTTTTATCTGTAATGAAAGCAGAGGTGGCAGGCTGAATGATATCACACACAGTGAAAAAAGAGGTTGTGACTGCTTCAGTACAGCCTGGTCATTAATGCATACTAATAAGAAAAGAGAACTCAAAGTGACTGGAGAGAAATGAGCCCGGTCGTGTTTTGATGCACGCATGTATAAGCCTCATTACCCGAGACTGTTACAAATAGGGTCTATGTGGATCAGTGCTTCTGAGCCGTCATTTAATCTCATGCAGGACGGGTTTTTTCAAAGGTATTAAGAGATTACTATTACGCAGCACATCCATGCCATTTTGAGTTATCCTCCTTGAAATAGTTTGATGAAAACAGGTGACAACATTTTTAATTGTTATTCCAGTTTTGTCTTCTTGCCTTTGTCCTTTGCTGCTATTTTTTTTAACTTTGCATCAGTGATTTAATTTTTTTCTTCCAGATCAAGAAAAAAAACAAGAGCTGATGTATGTTGAAAATTAATTTATTTTAGATGGGCTATGTTGAAGAAAAATGATGAATTCCCTCTTATTGTTTATAGCCACGTTACATTTGGTGATACATTGTGAGAAATGTCAACCATAATAAACAACACACGGGGCTGGCTGTAAAAAAAAAAAGAAAAAAGAAAATAAAAAGTGTAATAGTGAAAGACACAAAGTACCACAACACTTCATTGTCAATGGCGTCAGCCAAAGTGAGCCTAATGCAGCATTGTAATGCAACGGTGCGTCATCTCTTAGGAGACAACATGTCAGGATGATTCATGAGACAGCTGGAAGTCAACCACATGGAGAATGAAAAAAAAAAACACCAAAAAAACAGTCATGTGTTGTTGAACAATTCATTGTCAAACCAACATTTAGAAAGGTTGTGTCATTTCAAAAATCAAAAATGGATGCAACGAGACCACTTTTGCCATCAGAGCAAGGAATTACTACTGGCAAGTGTGATAAAATGCGGTCGTGATGTGGATTTCACATTGTAGAAACTACAAAATTAAGTGAGGAAAATGAAATTCAAGATACATTATTGGGCAAAGTTATTAATTATAATTCGTAACAGCCGAGTTTCCTCAAATTCTGAATTCAGCGGTTCAGCTTTTGAGGACCGTGGTTGTATCGATCAGGGGTTCCCAAGCACTGGCCGTGGGCTGTGACTGGTCCGTGGATCATTTGGTACTGGGCCACACACAAAGAATACAAAACATACTTCAGCTTTATACCCACTATTTTAGAATCCGAAGGATGTTTTATTTTGAAAAAATGACTGATTCTCTGTTACATCTATCAACTGTATGTAACTGTTGACGTGCTTCTTGGTCACATGATAGGTTAACACTAAAACAAAACCCAGGATCTAGCAAAATGAGTAAAAATAAAATGAAAAGGAATAATAAAAAAGACACCTTTGGAGTGTTACCTTAGGACAGGGGTCGGCAACCTTTACGACTCAAAGAGCCATTTGGACCCATTTCCCACAGAAAAGAAAACACTGGGAGCCACAAAATCCGTTTGACATTTAAAATGATGTTCTGACATCTTAATGATTCTTTTATATATTATCCATCTGTGAACGGCTTCCCGTGCCTGACTATTTCCTGAGCGGCCACAAAACTAGCATATGGAGCTGAATTTGTAGTTTTCATCCACTTCATAAGATGATTTTTGCTCTGATCAGCCTTCCGCATCAGTTCCGAAACGGCTCTTTCTCTCATCTCCATCCGGATATTTTTGAGCAAAGGCTGTGTGTTTGTTCTGGAAATGTCTTGCGACATTTGACTTTTTGTTGTTTGCTAACTTCTCATTACATATTAAGCATACCGGTAAACCCGTCTCGTCAGCAGTGAAGGCGAACGAATCTGCCCACATATCATTAAACGTTCTGTTTTCTTCAGACACTTTTCTTTTCTTAGATTTATCCATAGTTGGCCTACCAGGGGGTCGAAAAATTCAACAAATCGTGCGCAATTTGGTGGTTGTGACCACATGATGGTTGTGACGTATATTATGAGCGACAAAAACATTGAATACGTTTTATTTTGTATTATTTATAATCACCATAATCTTCAAATTTAGAATTACATTTTAAAAACGAACGAACTAAAATAATATACATTAAATTAAATACTCATTATTTATTTTCTAAAGCCGCAGAGAGCCGCAGCAGGGGGGTAAAAGAGCCACATGCGGCTCCGGAGCCGCGGGTTGCCGATTGCTGCCTTAGGAGGACGGAAATGACTTTTCAGAAAAAGTACACTCCATTGAATTGACAGAATCGGGATTTCCCACTTAAAACCTGAATTCATCTCAACTGGAGATTCCCACGTACCATGCCCCCTCATGTACTTTGTATTTGCGGTCTATCTTATTTGGAAGGCGCGTCTAAACATTCTTATAAATTATGCTAGCATCATACTCAAGGTCGACTTATCAAATGAAGCCTAGTACGCCCTCGTGAGGTTTTATATGAAAATAACACAGGAATCGATATAATAATGCTTTCATAATTTCACACATAAATCGCTCCAAAGTATAATTTACACCCCCGGTTAAACTATTACAAAAGACATTGTGACTTGTAGTGCGGAAAATATGGTAGTTAAATGGACCATAGCATGAAAGAGTCAATCAGTTTTACTTGTTTGCCATTGCTGACACAGCACGTAAAATTTCAAAGATTGTAAATTGAGGCACACGCTTCATTTCTTCTCTGAAACTGCTGAAATATATTTGCGTATGGCTGACATAGTGACTGGTTGTTGATCGTAGCATGACGTTTCACATCATTGGACAGGACTGACATTATTATTTGTGTGTTCTCAAATTTTACAGAGTAGTAGTTCAGACTTGAATGGGATTTGTTTTCTCTGTTATTTTTATCGGTGAGACCAATGTTAGCTCAAACCTGTGTGTGAACAATTCCACACATCTCTCATCACGCCTACACACTACATTAAGACACTTAAACCTTAATTTCCACCCCCAGTTCAATCGACAAACTGGACACAAGACAAGTCCCACTTCTATTCACAGTGTAATGGGGGTAAAAACTCAGTTGTTATACATTGGTTTGATGCATGCATTGAAACATTCACTCAATCTTAACACCGACGAAACTCTGCAGAGTCGATCTGGGAACTGCTCCATTCAGGAAGTCTAAAAATTTACGGTTTCGAGTCCCGTTAAGAGGCTTGTGTTTCAAACGTCATCATATTATATATATATATATACAGTAAAGTCTCGTTATATCGATATTCTATATATAAAAAATATATATATATATATATATATATATATATATATATATATATATATATATATATATATATATATATATATATATATATATATATATATATATATATATATATGATAGAGAGAGGGAGAGAGGGAGAAAGCGAGAGTGAAAGTGAGAGTGAGAGAGTGATAGTAAGATCGTAATATAGTGCGTACGTGTGGTGCTTGGGTGTGGTCCACACTAGCAGTCACCTTGTGCTTTCTAGGGTGAGAGAAGTGAGCAATTACTATCTATAAAACTTGTATTGAATTGAATCAACACACTCTAAAGGGCAACTCAGGAATGCTGGCAAATTAGAATATTGTGCTCGTGAGTGCAAATTGATGGAATTACAGTCAGCCAAGCAAGATTGTTCTGGTCTGTTAAATGCCATGCTTTATTTCATTGCTGTTTTGCCCCCGAATCCCACCCTCGATACACCATACACAGTAGAAGTGGGACATAAAAGTCAATCTTCCTTGTACAACAGTCAAATCCCGTGTGTGTTTTCTTTTTATATCATAGTTAACTGCAGAAATTATTATGGTAGATTTAATGATGTACCAAAGAGACTATTTTTTAGTTATTGGGGCTGTTGCTCATCTGTGAGGACTTTGGACAAATGTAAAAAGGCAAATAGATGAGCTCAGTGGTTAACCCTGTTGTATGTACCGGTCCCAACCAGTTGATATGCACATTCACCATTCATTAGTAAAAAAACAGAAATATTACTTTTTACCATTTCAAGGCTTGAAAAATGCATCTATGCGATCTAAATTTCCTGCAGCACTGATTGGACAAGTAATGTAATATGATCATCTGTAGCGAGTGATAGCCAAGCTGGTGTGTCATAACTAATTAAGTTGGGTGTGTCTTAACCTCCATGACACAGGCCCCGTCGAAAAGAACAAAATTCTTCTTTTTTCTTTTTTTCTTTTTAGGTAAGAGGAGAATGTTGCTCATTGATTTTGTTTTAGGATATAGATATAATCATTAAACACGATCACGTGTTTGTCTTGAAAAAGTCCAAATGCTCTATCGTCGATGACAGTGAGTGTCAGGACCGACGAATAAAACCCTGTCAACAAAAATGTTGACTGAAATTCATTCACTTCAACCTTTCTGGTTGTAACGTTTGGAGTGCATTTTAATTGTGCAGCCGGCGAATATGTGTTCATTTGAATCCTTTTCACACAACTCTCTCACACATGCTTGCACACACGTTTTCACCTGTCGTCTGATATCACACATCCTTCCTTCCACGCCTTAACGAGCAAGCTCATTACGAACAAACAAGCCGACACTGCTCAGAATACGCAACAAGGGTGGCTCCATTGTGCAGCTAAGTGTGGAAACGCCGGCTGAATATTTTATTGATTTTGCAAGTTTGTTGATCTGTCCTGTTTACTGGTGTCATTAATGTAGTGTGTGTTAAACAAAAGGCCCGTAGTCAATGAGTTCATCAAGTCATACATTTGGATTCAATATGGACTGACTGTGGTGTCTGTCAATGTAGTGTTAATTTTGAAAAAAGCTTTGTTGTCGTCAGATATTATTTCTGTTCACAATATAGTTAGCACTGATAGAGTTGAACAGACTTTGTCAATGCAAACCGTAAGTCAGTGATAAATTTCTGCTTCATTAAATGTAGGTTTTTTTATCTGCCTCTTCTGTGGTTTGCCCAACATGTGGTCGCATTCACTAATGAAGCTTGTACATCTAATATATCGCACTTATCTGAACAGCGTGATGGTGAATTACATCAGGTACATCTTGGCTCTGGATGGAGCTGGGAAATGGATCAAGATTATGTCACCATAGAACAAAATTCCCATGTCAAACTGGGATTTTTTTTGCCTGTTTTTTATTTGCTGTACAGTGTTGAACAAATGTATTTAGAGCTTTGAGGAGAATTTGAGATGTTGAGTTCAGGCTTGTGAATAAATTAGTGTAATTTGATCACTATGGTTTTTGCTGAACTGTCCATTGGGAAACGCCTGAAAAACAACAAGTGTTTTATTTTAGTCTGTGAATTATGAAAACAATCAGTTAAAGAGTGTCCCCAATGCTGTGTATGTTGTGATTAATGACTGTAAACATAGAACTATATGTTTCTCGTTTGTACAAATGCTGTTAACTCATTCACTGCCCAACGATGTGCAAAAATGTGTGTGCTCCAATGCCAGGGTTTTTGTCATTTTCCCTCAAATTGCAGGGCCCGCAGAATATTGAGGGTTAGGACTACATAAATATTCAATGCAGCGCAATAAACCTTAGAATCTCTTCTTTCATCTTAAAAAAATGTAAATAATAAATAAACAATAAACTTTATTCTTAAAGGACAACCGACGTCACTTTTTTGTTTCCTAACTGACATCAGAAAAACGTTTTATGGCATCTAAAATACCCAAAACATGCAGTATGATATTTTTAGTCGAATGCAAAACACCAATAAAAATGACTTAAAGTGCCCAAAATCTGCAAAAAAAATGAACCCAGAAGTGGCCAGTTTCAGAAGGTCCCGCCCCCTTGTTGTGGTGTCACCCCAAGACGTCTTGCCTTGCTGGAGAATCAAAACAATGGTTTCAGATTCGGAGAATATGTTTTCTTGTTACTCATCCAGTTATGAATATGATTCAAATAGTTCTGAAGAGGAAAGCATACATGTTTGAAATCAATTAAATAATTTATTCCATGCCATTTTGAGGCGATAGGGGGGGGGGGGGATGTAGCACCAAAAAAGAGGCAGAACATGGCGACAGAGCTCCGTGTAAGGAATTAATTAGCCAATTTCCACAGGCTGATTAATTCCTTACATGGAGCTTTGTCACCCTCTTCTACCTCTTTTTGGTGCAACATGAAGTTTTCAGACCAAACAAGTACAGCAAAATGTATTGACGTGATGGAAGGACTGCTACAATATGTCCTTTTTTAGTCAGGGGCATTCCTTCAGTGACGTAACGTGAGGACTCGTCACCAACTCAAAAACAAGACTTCCGGAATATTCAGCGCCCGTCTTAAAACGTAAAATATAGCTATACGCAGTGGAATCTTTGTAAAATACGCTCAGTAGAAGTCATTTGAAGCCATTTTACAAATTATGGACGCAACTTGTCCGGGGACGTCGGTTGTCCTTTAAGTTATATGGGTCTGGAGTAATTTGATGGGCAAGTGGGGGCAGCTGTACAAAAGGCAAATGCTGCTCCCTCATGGAAGGGGACACAAAATCCAGAGATTGGCACCCACCGCAAGAAAAAACAGAACCTGAAAATATTCAAATAAATTTGGGAATGGCAGTGAATGAGTTAATGTAGAGCATCTGTGGCATCAAATTCACCTTTTGTGGTGGTCTACTCAAAATAAATTATTATTTATTAGTATTTGTTTGTTGGATCATCTATCGTAAAATTGTAGACATACGTGACCTGAAAAGTAGTTGTTTCTTTTTGGTGCAGGTTTACGCGGTGATACATTTTCATTCAAATTCATTTGCATTGATTCTTATGAAGAAAAAGCCAGATTGTTAATAGGTTCCACTGAATGGGTGTAACATAAAGCATGATACTGTGTCGAGATGACACTCAAAGGCAAAGGCCAAGCATTCACATTTAAACATCCAGTCGTCGTAAAATGACATCTTTTAAGCTTTGATATTTGGAGTTGTAAGCCGACATTTTATGATGTAGCAGCTGCTCCTGCGAGTAAACAAGAGCATGTGTGAAAATGAAAGGCCTTCCCTTTCTCCTCTCCATGGGAGAAAAGGTGCGGGCATCTTTATCTCACACAAACCGATATCTTCCATATTCCATTGATATTTTTTTCCTCTAAGTGTATGATATGGAAGCAAATGAAATGATATGTCTGAAGGAGGCATACAGGGATATGCAATGAATGAATAGTGTTGTGCAAATGGCAATTTCCTGTTGGGATTCTTCCCAGGCAAAGCTTCTGACACGCACACACACACGCAAGCACGCACGCACACACACACACACACACACACACACACACACACACACACACACACACACGAGGGTGGGGTGGAGGGTGCTATGTAGCCGGTGGAAAATGATAAGAAGAAATTGATCAGTCGAGTAGTCTATAGCTTGTGATACAATATCCATCACTCGATCACTAATATGTCAGTAATTTATTCTGACAGAGGAAATCGTCGGGAAAAAAGGCATTCTTCCCCCCCTGCCCGCTAAATTTCAAATTGGCCAGACCGTTGGAAAATCATACCATACTCTGCTAGAAATAACCAAAATATCATGTATTTCCGTTGTTTTAGTATAGTGAAGCACAAGAACATTAGGAAATGGTTGAAAGTTTGTTTTCAAAACATTCCATGAAACACCTTTGATTTCCAAAGACAAATCTGCAATTTACTTTTATTATTCACATAAATGCGTTGCAACTGATCCCACTGATTGTACAATCGCACACAACTTTAACAAGTAATTGGTCTGTAAAAAGTTACAAATTTAATCCCTGGCTAAATTTCACAAACTAAGTAGAAAACAATGTGGCCACGAGCGGATAAACCATGAAGTGCATCGTATTTAAATATTAATTCCCTGTCTTTTATGCACTTTTATATTGTCCTGAGGGCCTGATCGATACTACTCCTGGCCCGATTCCAGCCTGCCGGCCATATATTTGACACTTGTGTTTACCATAAATACAGAAACTCTGCGCTGCACACATTATTGTTACAATGTATTTCGTTACATCATCGATATTTACATACGCAATCGACGTAATTTGAACCCCACTGGAAATTTCTATGCCCCTCCTTATTTGTTTTGTTTTTGTTTCCTCATATCTATTTTTAATGTATTAGTTGGTGGAGGTGTCTTTTGGCTCCTGCAGCTCATTCAGCTCAGTCAACTGTACGATAAAATTGCAAAGCAGTTTTTTCCCCTTTGTGGATGTCTTGAGGCATACCGGCTTGTGGTTAGTGAGTGCATGTGTGTTCCTGTGTGTGTGTGTGTGTGTGTGTGTGTGTGTGTGTGTGTGTGTGTGTGTGTGTGTGTGCGTGTGTGTGTGTGTGTGTGTGTGTGTGTGTGTGTGTGTGTGTGTGTGTGTGTGTGTGTGTGCGTGCGTGCTGCGTGTGTGTGCGTGTGTGTGTGTGTGTGTGTGTGTGTGCGCGCGCGTGCGTGCGTGCGTGAGACAGAGAGAGAGAGAGAGAAATTGTTTTTCTCAAGTGAGGTCATTTGCTCTCGTTTAAGTGTGATTTGAGCACATTTTTTTGACATCATGGCTACATAAATATTTAGTCGTGAAAACATGAAAACCCCTGCAAGACACTAAAGTTAAATCATTCATGCTTTTTTTCCGTTTTGTCTTGGTTTATTTTGCTCTTGAATAAGCTAAAAGAGGTATCAAAAACATTTCTGAGAGCCCCAATTAAGGCTTGGTGGAATATGTTTCACTTAATTTCAACACAGCTCACATATTTCAAAAATATATACTGCACTCAATTTGAATTCTGAGCCCATCCCGTTGAGCTGACAAGTTCTGCTTGCTGTCTTCCTACTTATGCCGACACACACATGGGCGCAAACATGCTCGGGGCTTATACTGCCATGCACTCATAAAAATGGCACCTGATGCACCCTGGCTGCTTCCACCTCACATTTTACAAAACCCGAAGCATCACTGTGAGGACAGTTTTCACAATTTCGAGATGTGCCAACTGCGCAAATCTTCAAAAAAAACATTGTGGCACCCCCACCTATTAATATTGAATTAATCAATGATATTATCTATGTTGTGTAAGTGCTGTGAAAATATACTAGATGACACCAAATATCCTCTATAATCCAATTCAGGTTCCGTACTTGATACATTTTGTGGCCGTACTGATCCACCTCAAGGGCATATTGGACATTTATGAAATACCTTGTCATGTTCTAATGAATATTGCATGGTCTATTTTTGCTTATGAGTGGATTCTCTCCATGGGGGTAGCATAGGTCCATGCTTTAGCATTGCTAAGACTCCTCTACTTGTTGTGGTTGGACGTAGGATCAGATAAGACTTAGTTCTCTCACCCATTGTGAGTGGCAGTGAAGAGAAAGCACAAGTATCAAATAAATCTCACAGCCACTCATTTCTCTTATCAAAATGAAAAAAAAAGTGGCTGCGCAGTAAATAAGATACTGCATTGCTGCTATCAGCAAAGTCAGAAGATACCATTTCTCATCCCAAACGTTATCTGCTACTTTCTCGTTAAAGTGACCCTCTATCTGACTTGAAATCTTAGTTGGGGACTGACTCAATTATGTCATTGACCATGAATAGTTAATTCATTAAGTGGAGACTTTCACAATACTTTCATGATACTGTTCAGCGATCAAGAATTGTTGTTTGAATTATATAACATATATAATTCAAACAATCCTTCCAATGCATTAATTAATATTATATATATATATATATATATATATAAATTGTTTGGCTCGAGCTGGTTGTCTCTTAATTAAGTGCTGTCGACCGGAAGCGATGGTTGCGGCTCGGCTGCCTCTTAGTTTGGTGCCGAGCCAGCAGTCTGCACGAGATCGCATTAGTCCTCAGGGATTTGCCATGTCCTGCCATCCCCTGTGAAGCCACCTCGACCGACTTAAAGGAAGAAGGGATGCACCATGGTCGACAAAAATAGAAAGACACAGAGCAGACAGTTCTTCAGGCTGTTTGGGGCATGGGCCACCTACGCAGATGTCACAGACCACTGACCCACAAGTGAGATGCCTTGAAGTTATCAGAGTTTCTTGTGTATGCACCACATATGTAGTTTGGTCAAAACTGTTTCAGAAGTATTTTCTTTTTTTTTCTTTTTTTTCTCGTGAATATTGTGCCTCCTTGTTAATTGATGGTATATATGGCAGGGACTTTTAATTACAGTTTGGCACAATAGATGACCAGACTGAGAATGTAACTTTTCTTTCATTCATTCATTAATGCGTTCATTGTCCAACCTGCATATCCTCATAAAGGTCGCAGCTGTCTTTGGGCTATCAGCTGGGGACACCCTTAACTGGTTTCTAGCTAAACGCAGGGTGCACAGAGACCAACAACCTTCTGCGCTCAATCTCACACCAAAGGACACCTTGGAGTGTTCAATCTGCTTGCAATGTATGCTTTTTAATGTGGGAGGAAACTGGAGTACCCAGAGAAAAGCCAGGCGAGCCTGGAGAGAATATGCAAACTCCACACAGAAAGGCCTGAGGTGATTCGTCGATCGGTGATTGTAACCCATCGAATTTTTGTTGGAACAGGGGGCTGCCAATTTAACTTACACTAGATAAAAAACAGCACTTTCATTATAAATTTGATATATTTCCCTTCTCTGAAGTGGAATTGCCTTGAATGATATATTTAGTTGGCATTTCAGCTCCTCCTGAGCACCGCAGTTGTTTGAATGGGCCTTGGATCTATTGCTTTTGCAATTGCATCCTTTTCCAATGATGAAAACCTTTCGGACAGTGTCGACAGCAATCGATATTTTGTGGATTCTCATTCTTTTGGAGGTACGTCTCATGATTACTACATTTCATGTTAGTCTGAATTCGTTGATCTCGTTCAGGGAAGGGGTTTTCCTCGCAGCAGCTTCACAACGAAAAGAGAGTAATCCACCGCACTGTTGGACTTACTATGGAATTTAGAGTAAATTACACAAGGTGCTTGGCAATGGATTCTTTCAAATATGAAAAAAAGTGGAATCGAAAAGATCCATCCTAGTTTGTTTAAATGTGCGGGTATTGTATCATTTATTTTTCTTTTTATTTTTATTTTCCAGAAAGGAAATTATCAACAGGAGTCTTTCCTCCACACCTCAAAGTGATGCATTAACCCCACGCCCCCTCTTCTTTTCACCTCCACTCTGTTTGATCAATTTGATATGTTCAAACAGAAAGGTGTGTTGGTGTTTTTTCTGAGCAAATTCCATTCCACAGGTGAGAATCCTGTGTACTTTTGATTTCATTTTTTTAATGGCCGGTCCTTCTGGTATTACACCAGTGAGCCATTATTTTAGTCTCTTGTCACGCTTGCTTCCAAAGGGAAAACTCCCGTGTGGCCCAGAGTGAATGGTATGAAGTCGCGGCCATCCTTTCATTAAGCACGCCTATGTGCCTGCGAAATCTACAGTGTCTATTCTGAGATCATGAGTTGAAGGGCAACCGATGTCACTTTTTTGTTTTTTAACTGACATCAGAAAAATGTTTTATAGCATCTAAAATACCCAAAACATGCAGTATGATATTTTTAGTCAAATGCAAAACACCAATAAAAATGACTTAAAGTGTCCAAAATCTGCAAAAAATTGAGCTGCGAATTGGGCATTTTCAGAAAGTCCCGCCCCCAGTTCGTGACGTCACGCCAAGACGTCTTGCATTGCTGGAGAATCCAAACAATGGCTTCAGATTCGGATAATATGCTTTATTGTTACACGTCCAGTTATGAATATGATTCAAATAGTTCTGAAGAGGAAAGCATACATGTTTGCAATCGATTCAATAATTTATTCCGTGTCATTTTGAGGTAAACGGGTGGGGGGGGGGAATGTCTCACCCAAAAAGAGGCAAGAAAATGGCCACCGACCTGTGAGGAATGAATCAGCCCGTTACCACAGGCTGATACATTCCTTCCATGGAGCTTGAACTCCCTCTGCTGGCGGCTTTTGGATGTTTCAAGGGTTTCAAAAAAAAACAGTACAGCAAAATACATTGTCGTGATGGAAAGACGCTACAATGCGTCTTTTTTACGGTCAGGAGGCGGTCCGTTTCTGACGTCACGTGAGGACTCGTCACCAACTCAAAAACAAGACTTCCTGAATGTTCAGCGCGAGTCTTAAAACGTAAAATTTAGCTATATGCGGTGGAATCTTATTAAAATACGCCAAGTAGAAGTCATTTGAAGCCATTTTACAGATTATGGACACTTGTCCGGCGACGTCGGTTGTCCTTTAAGACTTGCTTTGCGCCTCTCCAGCTGCAGGCTGTAATAGATGTGGTTGCTCCCCTCTGCAGCACGCAATCCAATCCTTCCAATGCATTAAAAAGAAAATACATCTTCAAAGAGATGAAGCAAAAGCAAATAGTTCAGTGAGTTTTTCATTTCCAATGTGTTCATGTATAGGAAGATGTTAAATAAAATGGTTAAAATTTGTTTTCTAATATGGTGTTAATATGGTGTATAAATTCACGTAATGAAATCTGAGTGGTGGAAATTATACAAAACACAGATTAGACTCGATTTATTGTTTCTGCCTTGATTAGCAGTGTTTGAAATGCCAATGTCTTGCTCACTGGCACACACTTTTCTCTCTCTTTTTTTAAACTGCAATTTGGCACCCACGTGGGAATGCCAACTGGTACATCTGGCATCAGTACACTGACAATATATAAAGTCGGGACAGAAGCCACAGGCGCACAATGCTGTGCTTTCTCCATGTATCTTCCGATGCAAATTAACGTGCATACACATGTGCTATGTTGACGAGCGCAAGTAGTAGAGGGAAACGAACATTTCTCTGGTTGTTAGTAAAAAAAAAATCATGTTTGCCATTGCTTACGTATGTGTGTGCCAATGTTGCAAAACATGGCTTGCGCTCATTCAGAGTTGTGCAATGTTGGAAATGAGAATTTCCGTTTGGTTTGGCTATGGCTATGTTTGTTGAGGAAAAGGCTGGGCTGGATGGCCGAGGCTGCCAAATATGTCAAGCTCCTCTAAGGCTGTCCACTCCCCAGAACCACTTTAGAGTCACGTCAAACACAAACTTGCATTGTCTGGTGTGTGTTTTCTTGAAAATGTGCATCTGGAACATCCGGCATTGTAAAAGTGCAATAAATGAGAAATGTCATAACAAATATGTTTTTACAATAAATGTGCATCATATTTGTTGTCTTGCCTCCCAAAAAAGACAAAGTAGAAACGCAGCTTTGATGATTCCAACTATTGTGCTTGTAAAGTGTATCCACCCATTCACAAATACCTACATGTACAGGTTGTCAATACCCTTCCGTTGAATGAGGAAAAATATTGAGGATGATCACAGAAATCACATGGAAGTGATCAAGCTGAAAATTTGCCACAATTCATATTGGCAGGCCACAAAGCTTGTGGGGTAAACATCTGAGAAAATGAAAGGGATATTTTTGGTAAGTCAGATCAGACTATGTAAACAGATCTGTCTGTCTGTCTGTCTGTCTGTCTGTCTGTCTGTCTGTCTGTCTGTCTGTCTGTCTGTCTGTCTGTCTGTCTGTCTGTCTGTCTGTCTCTCTCTCTGTCTGTCTCTCTATCTCTCTCTCGATTCGCTCTCGACCTCTATCTCTTTCTATTTCTCTCTATCCATCTATCCATCTACATGTATTCATCTATTCATCCATCCATCCACCTAGTTACATACCTACCGACCTAATAACCTACTTACTTGCAGTATCTGTATTATATCATTGTAACGTCCCTACCAGTACTCAGGTGTCCTCCTATTAACCGTTTCAGGGGAAATGGTCACAACAGTGGACAGCCTATCATGTTGTCAGGTTACAGGGTGCATGAAAGAGTTAAACTCAGATGTATGTTGTGTTTCTCAAAGGAGCATAAATGTCACGGTGCAAGAAAAAAGAGAGTCGCTGTTTCTTCTTCGCTGCAGATTTTGAACATGCTCCAAGTACTGAGAAGCATTGACCGGAGGCCAGATGGTGTGGATTATTCTCTCATTTGCTAGACCAGGAAGCAATAGCTTCCATTATCAAAAGGTGAGAAAAAATAACCAAAGTTGTTTAGGTTTACTTAATCTATCGACTGAGGAAATGCAGTTAGAACGCAATGATTATGGTTGTTGGAGTGTAGAATGGATAAAAGTAACCTGTTGTCAAGCAAAGCCATTCCTCAATCGTACACCTCTTTTGCACACTTAAGGTTCTGCAAGCATGTCCCTCTTTCTTCCATTCCTTCGCAGGTACATTTAACTTAATGTACCATTTAATGAAAAGCGAGATCAAATACATGCCTCGTCATCATGTCCTTGACCATAGCAGAGAGGTGTCATTGAAACAACCTCATTCCATCAGTAGTCAATGAAGGGAATTATGAATGAACCATCCAGCCCAAAAATGTCCCAAGTGGTGCAGATATGCCCACTTTGACTGAAAAAGACATTACGATAACCCAATGTAGTCTTTTTTTATGAGATATTATAGTTTCCTATGCCTGTATGACAGGTTCTGGCATAAAGGCAAAGTAAATTACATTATTGTAATAGCAGCCCCTGCTTTTCAGCCTTGTTCAATCCTTCAAACTGAAATTGAACAAATTACCTTCGATCCTCTTGAGGTGCAGCATGTGTTGGTTGTTGTTTCAGAATACAAAATCACTTCTCATAAATGCTGGAGGTGTTCAAACTCTCAAATCACATGAAAAAGAAAAATGGATCAAGAAGAGACAAGAATATACAAATGACAATCATTGGTTTGATTTTGCTTCTCACAAAGATTCTAGAGGCTATCCCAGAGATTGTGACACTTTTTGCATGTATTTTGGTACATGAGACATGTATTGTCGAGCTGTGTGATCTGGACATCATTTCATATCTTCATTTTCATGCCCTATTTCTATCCGGTGGATAGCAGACTATGGGTTAAAATTTTATCTATCTATCTATCTATCTATCTATCTATCTATCTATCTATCTATCTATCTATCTATCTATCTATCTATCTATCTATCTATCTATCTATCTATCTATCTATCTATCTATCTGTCTGTCTGTCTGTCTGTCTGTCTGTCTGTCTGTCTGTCTGTCTGTCTGTCTGTCTGTCTGTCTGTCTGTCTGTCTGTCTATTTGTTTATTTGTTTATTAAGCAACACAGCAGTCTGGAAGGTGGTTGACACCTGAAAGTGTAGTTTTATTTTAATTGTGGCTAACTGATCAACATTTTCAAAGTCTGCAATAAAATGGATCTTGTACTGCGACTGTGCTTAAAGAAAATGAAAAAAAATATATCCTGAACCAGAATTGCTTGATCGTGTGTGTCTTAAATACATTGTGTGTGATGTTTTGTATCAATTCATCCTTGCATTTGTAGCTTGACACATCTCATCTCATCTCATTTTCCGTATCGCTTATTCCTCATTAGGGTCGTGGGGGGTTGCTGGAGCCTATCTCAGCTGTCTTCGGGCACGAGGCGGGGGACACCCTGAATTGGTTGCCAGCCAATCGCAGGGCACACAACGACGTACAACAGTCACTCTCACACTCACACCTAGGGACAATTTGGAGTGGTCAATCTGCCTGCCATGCATGTTTTTGGAGTGTGGGAGGAAACCGGAGGACCCGGAGAAAATCCACGCGGGTCCGGGGAGAACATGCAAACTCCACACAGGGAGGCCGGACCGGGACGCGAACCTGCGACCTCTGCACTGTGAAGCCGGTGTGCTAACCACTCGACTACCGGGCCGCCCCAGCTTGACACATTACATAGCTAAATAAGCTAAAGTCCGCTATGCCAGGCACAATGCTTCTTAAAGTGACTTGTTTCAGACTGTGGCATTTTACAATTTTTCTAAATCCATAAAAAGTGCCAGTCAAGAAATACAGAAGTCTGTACGGACATACGATGCGGGAAAAGCGAGACTGACTTGAATTCACTTGAAATGACTGGTGAGGCCCGTACCCCTTGCCTCTATTTTATGGAGTGGGAGATATGAGATTTTAAATGTGATATTGTGTCTTTCACCCTCTCTCCCTCTGAAAGTTGATTATGATTGGTTGGCTTTACCTTTCGATCAACAGCAAACTTGAATGGGTTATTTGGGGTTAGTTGGCATGAGCTGTACACAAGTGTGGAAAGTCCACGCTGAATTTTCCAAATTAATCTATTGAATGTGTGCATATAGAATGACATTGACAAACCCTAATTTATTGTATGATCAATTGTTTGACTCAGGCAAAGACTTTGTTTACTGAAGGTAAAAAAAACATGCTTTGCAATTTCCATTACAAATCAGCTGACTGTTGCTCATTACTGAAAGTGCATTTGCGTCCGCATGAGGGACGGCTTTCGACTGAATCGGCCCCTGTCACGTATATTACATGCCTCTTGCATTATTCATTCCTGAATGACTGGCTTTGTCACAATCTTAGTGACCTTGGTCCTCCACTATGCTGTATGGACGGTCTGGTCTAAAAATAACATGTTGAATCCCTTTTCCATATTTCAGTAAGGTGCACAACGTTTTGCTTAAAACATGTTCCGCTTTTATACACTCAACGTAAAGTACTGAGGTTCCATGAGGCATTATTTCGAGTATGTAGGGAGGTAGAGCTCCAAGCATGCTATGTTGTATGAATGAAACTTTTATTGGATGAGTCATTTGTCAAGCTTGGTTGAGTTGTTTCAACATTATGCTCTGGAAAAAAAATACAACAGCCAAACTGGATAATGTATTCCATTCTTTCTTTCTTTTCTAACCTTGAAGTTCTAAAATTTGGTCTCTCGCCGTTATACCTTTTGCAAACTGCTTGCTAGGGCAGCAGTCCCCAACATTTTTTTTGCCTCACCGACTTGTAAGCATATTAATAAACATGTATTGTTACACGAGGAACATCCTACCTGGCCGCAAACACTTTCTCATTGCAAAGGTAATTCTATTTCCTATTCACTTGCAAAATAAGATACATCACAAAGGCAAAGGGCATGAAAAATATGAATCACCATCCCTGTATCTTGGCTTGGATGTGATATTTTAAGTAGGACTCCCCGATTTGGTCGATTAAATGTAGCCTACTTTTTATTAAAAATATGAGGCTCTCTTCTGCCTCTTGGCTGTTTTTTCCCCTTCCCAAAGAAACTTCCCAGAAGCCTTTCTTTTCTTTCATTTTTACTCATTTCGCAAGATTTCGAGGTTCATTTTAGTGGTGACTTATCTCGTGAGAGAGAAGCATGTCATGAGTTAGGTACTGTTGACTGATGTTACTGAGAATCTGGTCAATTTTCAAAATAAAACATCTTTCAAATTCCAAAATAAATGAAAGATCTACGTTCTTTATTCTTCCTGTGTGGCCCGGTACCAAATGACCGACAGACAGGTCGGTACTGCTCCGCGGCCCAGTGGTTGTTGATCCCTGATCCAAACAATAAAGATCCTCAAAAGTTAAACCCTGAAATTCTGAATTTAGGGAACCAGATGTTTAGAAACTGAATGTATAACTTTTGCCAATAAGTTACCTTTTGAAAATAAAACATTTACCTCCTGGGTTTCATTTTAGCGTAAACCTATCACATGACTGAGAAGCGTCACTCTTGACGGTTGTAACGAATATTTATTTTTTCAAAATAAATATTTTCCAGATTAAAATGGAAAAAAAATGTAACTTACTTATTCTTTCTATGCGACCCGGTGCAAAAATACACATGGACCAGTGCCTGTCAGCGGCTGGAGGTTTGGAACCGCGATGGTAGGGTACAGTCTATATCACAGGTGTCAAACTGCACATTGCCATCAGGATTGTGATTGGGCTCCCGCGGAGCTTGCTGATAAGGTCTGATCAGATGTGGTGCAGCAGGGAGAGATGGTAAACATGCAAAAAAGCAGCCGTCCCGGGCCAGAGTTTGACACTTGTGGTCAGAATTCTGTCTATCAGTCAGCAAATAACTTTCACACCATTAGGGACAACATATCCATGTCTTAAAAAAATCTACATTCCGATGACAGGGAGCTGTCCTCTTTCATTGCCGTGTTTTATATATGGCACCATGATCATCATCTTAAATTGATGGTGGGTTTCATTTTGTTGCATTGGTATAATCATACATTATTTATGTGCTGACGGATATTTTTCTCGCTGACGTAAACACAAGGCTCCGTTCCAAGCCACAATTTCATTTCCTAGTCGAGTAGTAACACGTCACATTCCTGAGAAACATGGTTTATATCCTTCCACCGTGTCCAGGCCTTGTTTTATGTGAGGTTGAATATAGACCCACACGATTCTCTTCACCTTTTTGCTCTGTGCGAAAGGCAGTTGTGCGAGGAAATAGCCCGGCAGTCTTGTAGTGAGATTCCATCATCACAGCTTCTTAAGGGGACACGATGCTCCCCCGCAGCAACGGATTTGAGTGCAGAACCCACACCACATGCAGCCATTTATTTAGTTTCCCTGTCCCCATGCACGCCATGTAAAGGAGGTGCATAATATACACAGGCATGCTGGGGGTATATGTGGACATTGATTGAAAAGACTGCTGATAGCCTTTGTTCCTGTTGCCGCCAACCCCCTCCCCCGATGGATGACAACACTGCTTGTCAAATTCTTCCACATCCACTGGATTTAGCGTTATTGGGAGTGTCGTTGTCTCTTTTTGTTTAAACTCAGGGGGGTGTGAGGACTTGTTGGCTCACACACATGTATTGTGTATTTTTCTGTGCCCATGTCGTTTCCTTTTCGAGATGCACTTCATTGAGCGACCAAGCGTAGTTGTCACCAAAATATTGGGCTTGCACGCAGCTGGCTCATGGTCGCTGTCCTCTTTACTTTATGTTGTTGTGATTCAAGTTCTAGTTCTAAGTCTAAGCTAATTTTTATTTTCATACCTTAGAGCCTGGCGATAATAAAGTTGACGTTGAGGATATTGTGTTCAGATTTGTTCTGTCGTGACTTTTAGATTTTCTAAATGTTTTGATATTGGAGCGCAGGTGTTTTCATTTGAAGACATCAGATGGACCACAATCTTGCAAATGTCTACGGTGCTACAGTCGACACAAAGAAGTGAATCCAATTTAAAATACCACTTTCAAACTGGGGCGGGTGGATCCTTTTCCCCCCTGCAGTGACAGGGTAGAGATGCTTCTGTATTACAGAGGGTTTCAAACCTCTTTATTGCTCTTCAAATGGGAAAATTATGTAAAAATGGCTTGATTGTCAGTGTTGTGATGTCACAGCCTTTCTTGTACCACTGAGTAGAACTAACTATCTGGGGAAGAGCATGAGAACAGCAGTCTTCCATCTTTTGTTACCCCCCACAGACCAATATACATTTAAATGTGCCTTCAAAATAAGACACACCACAAATAGTCAGAGGTTCCACTTCTGTCTTGACCCCTTCCCACGGAAACTTTCCAAAGACCTTTGTTTTTTACCTTTTTTTCCTGGCTCCTGGGGTTCATTTGAGCTGTAACCTGCTATGTGACTGAGAAGTGTGTCAACAATGAAATACTGTAGACCACAGATATCAAAGTCAAATCTGGCCCACCACATCATTTTATGTGGCCTGCGATAGAACATTACCCATGTCAAGTTCCATGATGCTTGCTAAAGTCTGAAATCAAAATGTTACATTTTTAGATGTAATCAACAATAATTGTCATTATTTTCAACTTCTGATATTAAAACTATTTATTCCTCATTTTGATGTATTCTGTGTATGGAATAAGTGTTTATATGGTTACCCAAAATTCTTAACTGCCCTGCAGGGGAAACTGCATGACAAAAAAAGACACCCATGCTCTAAACAATATTACAGAAAATCTGGTTAAATTCAACATCTTGCAGATTCCAAAATAAATATAACTAAAGTCATGTAAATTCTTAATTCTTTCTGTATGGCATGCAGTTCCCTTGAATAAATACAGGATTTAATTTCAGTCATATCGAATTGTGCAGTATTGTTCTACATTTACCCATAGAGGCTGAATACATGTTTTCAAGTGATTTCCAAACCTTGAGTTCATTCAAAGGACAACATGAAAACAAACTATTCACCTGAGATTGCTCGAATTGCCCCGCAGCATCTTTACAAGTGAGCTTCTGAATTTCAGGCAAAATGGATGCATTCCTGAGCTTGAAGGCAGCTTGAAGCTTGAAGTTGTTCTTGAAAATGGCTCTCATGATTATTGAATCGACTTGTGAAGAATATGTTTTGTGGGGAAGAGGGCTTTGGGGTATTATTCCTTTTTTTCTTTGTGTGAATATAATGGTAAAGAGGGCAATCGAAGAGGGAGGATTTCCTTCTAAAATTACTTAAGATGATGGATGATGCCAGTCTTCTCTTTTGAGTTGCTTACAAATATCCCTCATGAGAAACATCACTACGAGACTATGAAGGACACGAGTAAACAACATTACATGCTTGTTGTTGTGCATCTCATGTTGACACAGACAATGTTGATGTTGCATGTGTCATTTGTCAACAATGAGATAAAATATGAGCATTTGAATCTGCCGTTCTCTCCTTCCTCCAGTCACAGTAAAAGAAGCCTGACTACCTACCAAAACACAATGCAATGAGCAAGTTTATCATTGGCATACAGTATGAGGCACTGTTTCTGTGTCAACGGAATTAACTCATTCACTGCCAGGCTATGTGCAAAATGTGTCCACCCCAGTGCCAGGTTTTTTTTTTTGTCATTTTCGCTCAAATTGCAGGACCCACTTAGATCTTTCTTTTAGCTCCTTGTCTTTGCCGAAACCTTCCTCTGCCAGTCTCCTACATGCTGCCCCTTGGTGAGATCTGCTACGCTGCGCTCCATAATGAGCCTCTGTCTGTTCAACTTGACACAGAGAGCTGTTTGAGGCTGTGATGTGCCACTGGTGTAGGACTTGGCTCTCCCCACAGACGTTTGGGTGCAGAATAGAGGCATTCCTTGCTCAAAATACAGCCAACTGCCATTGGAAGAGGTTTTGACCTCCTTCAATGAAGTCCTGTTGCCTGAACATCACACGTGCGAAGACTTGGTGTACTATCTCCATGTCTAGGAAAATTAAAATTTATGAGGAGACATTGGGGTTATTTGTCCGCGTGCAAATGCATGACCAATGCTGGGTTTTTTTTGAGGAACACTAGTTTGTATTTAGAGTAATCGCTACAATACAACACTGGCCAGCTATGTTGACTACATTTTACATTTGCATTGTCCCACATTCAGCCTCTGGTGATTCATATATTGACTAATTCAGTACATGTATGGAATCACCACGCCTTTTAATTACAATTCTCTTGTAAATTTCCCGAATTTTCTGAACTATAAGGCGCTTTGGAGTATAAGGCGCACCTTCTATGAACGGCCTAGTTTAAAACTATTTTCATAGTTTAATAAAGCACATAGAAAATAAGTTAAAATAGTGGCTGCCATTGTGTTATGCCAAAGAAATGCAATAAAAAAACAATATAATGCAGCTTTATTTCTAGAGCTTTCATAACCGCTGCTGCAAAAAAAAAACTGCTTGACAGAACATTGAAAACACTCCATCTAAAAAAAATCTGAATATTGATCCATATGTAAAGCACATCAGATTGTGAGAAACACTGGTGGCTTTTGAGAAAATTGAATGTTTTTAGGTGCAGTACAATAATAAATGTATTAAAAGCCATTTTGATACTAAATACTGGTAATACTGTATTTTCCGGTGTATAAGTTGCATGTCAATATTAGGCGCACATCCAATGATTGGTCGATGAAAAGGTTTCTTCAGCCGTCATCTGTACTTTTTGAAGGTGTTGGACTCTGTCTGTTCAACTTGACAGCAGAGTCCGGTACCGCCATGTCTGGACAGTAGGGATATATATATATAGGGCCGAAACTACCAGTAAGACTTTAGTTTGCTGACAAAGTTTCTTGGATAAGAAGCGAAACGTCCGACACCTTCATAAAGTACAGATGACGGCTGAAGAAACCTTTTCATCGATGGACTACTCCTGTACGTATCCAATGATTGGTGTATTTTCAAACTTGTTCTATATATAAGGCGCACCGCACTGTAAAGCGCACCTTCAATGAATGAAAAAGGTTTTCCAAATCCAATATGTAAATATATAAAACATTTTTCCAAATATAAAGCACACCCAAACTATAAGGCACATTCCACCATGATGTCCATTACCCACTGGTGAAAAGGACGCTTTGATAATCTCCTCTTTCATCTAGAAGTGCTTCATGTAGCAAGGTAGAGAAAGTGCTTAATAATCCGAATCAGAACCAGAAAGCTTTTAATAGTCCCACAATGAGTGAGAATGAGTGTTTCTTTGTGTTGTCATATTATTTGTTATTTAGTTGTTTTTGTTCTTTTGACTTTAAGATGGCGACACGAGAGTGGCTGCCTATCCAGCAGCTCCTGGATTTTGTTTTTCTACTTCTTTCTTTCCTTTCGTCTTACTTTCAGAACTTTGCTGCCGTGAAATTTCTCCACTGCAAGACTAATAAAGGTAAATCCAATCGAATCAAGTAGAGGCTCAGGTTACGCAGTACTTATATGGGGGGAAATGGAGTCAGTGGCTGCTGACAGTAGTTGTGAGACCTGTTGTGGCTCAACATTACTTATATATAAGGCACACCTGCATATAAGGCGCATGGTCATCTTTTGAAGAAAATGAAGGCTTTTGTGTGTGCCTTATACACTGGAAAATACGGTGTTCAGCTTCACAAGAGAATATTATTCACCAGGAAAAAGCATAGTTGTAGCTACCATAAATGCTGATTGGACCTAAGCTCATGAGCCTTGGTCCAATCATCATGTATTATTATTTTTCCCCTCGGTCTGTTCAATCTTTTGAACACAGTAATGGTGTAGCCCAGAGCGTCAAGCATATCACATACCGTATACAAGCTGTGCATTAGCCTTGATCTCATTCTCACTTGTTTCCATGCACACTGTTTAGTCTTCTTATTTTTTTTCCAAGTCATGGACTGTGAAAGCAGTGAGGTGAGAAAACCAAAAAAATGGGGGAAGGGGAAGGTTGGCTAAACATCACACACGCAATGTCACCATTGTCACATGCCTCTGGCCATAGTAAAATGTTAACACACCGACAAAACGGCCATCCATCTGATATGTCATGACATTATTTTGCCTTTTCATTGTGAGGGTTCATACTTAGTATTTGTTTTAGTTGTAGTGATTGTGTAGTTGCATGCAAAAAATAGATAACATATAACTGGAAGTATTGTGTAGTACGCACACCTCCCTTCCTCCCCAAATGTACAAACCTTTTTGTATTTTCCATTTAACACCAGATGCATTCAGTTATATAATGGAGGACAATATCCAATGTGTGTTTGTTCTAGAATCCCCAGCAATGGTACCCCTACTGCAAGAATTCAGCTTTTGTGTGTTTATTTTTGTCTTTTGTTTCTCTGATCATTTGAGGGGATTTGGTGAAGAATATATATTTTTTTTCACATTTTACAGCAGTTTTCCTGCAGATTCATTGATTGATGTAATACCCGAGCATAAACCTCAGTCGGTCAGTAGCACACCACTCCCCCCCAACCCACTATGTGATACAGTTGAAGTTTTTGCTTTCAATACCTCAATTCTGTTTTGGAAGTGAAAGGTGAATATCAGGTCACAGGTGTTACACACAATGGAATCACATTTGCCTTTTTTTTAATTGTAGTATTTCTCATGTGTGTGTTTTTTTGTATTATTCAACAATCTAACACCATTTGTAAACTCATATTAAAATGGATATTTGGCAGAATATTTGTGATGGAACAGTTAGCTTGGTGTAGAATTGCCTTGAGCCTCCACACAAGATGTGTCTTGTATATCACTCTACTTCCTTGATCCAATAGATGAAGTTGAAGTTCTGCGTCTCCCCTTCTCCCTTAGGCGTATTCACACTTTGTTTCTGTCAGTGATGTGTTAGCTGGGGAGAAATGTCACTCCTCCCCTCCTCAACCACCCTTTGCATTTGGATCTTATTTAGTCATAGAAAGATTTACAAGTTTTTGCTTTTTTTTCTCAGGATACTGTGAATGCATTCTTTGTTTCTTTCTAAATATATTCATGTTTTATTGGATTTCCAACATTTTTCGAAGTTTTCCCCCATGTCTTTCTAAATATCTAGCCTGAGTGATTCAAATTTGCATTGTTATTCTATTCTTGAGCCATGTTCTTGTCGATGTCCCAGTTTAAAGTTATTGAAAGTGCAGCCATAAGAGCTCCAATGTAATGCATAGTGATCATCCATTCAACATTTTCAAACCTAAATCTTGAAATGAATTGGATTGGATTGGATTGGATTGGATTGGATTTGCCTTTATTAGCAATGAAGCCTAACTACTTAGCTGTCCATTGTAGTAACTGCAGCCGTGTTCGCTTGCCTGTGACCATGACTCACTTTTTGGGAGGCCGGGGCATAAATGCACCATTTAGAGCAAAATTTGTGGTCTGATGCTTAATATGCTCTTGTGGTTGACACCTCGAGTGCACGTGTGTATCCGTCCTGTTCATTCTTCCCATATGGACGGTGTGAATAATTCATTTGAAACTGGCCTATATACAGCGGCATGGCTTGTATTTTTGAGCACCGTGCTTGCGTATACAGCATGCAGCATATTATGGCCCATATTCGGATTGCAATAATTCATACAATGCAAATGCGATAAATATTTTAAAAGCGCAATGAAAATGATCTCTGATTTGGATCACTTTCAACTGGTGTTCTCAAATTGATTTACTCGCACAGTAGATTATCGTATTTTCCAGTGTATAAGGCACACCCAAAGGCCTTGATTTTCTTCAAAAGATGACGATGCGCCTTACATGCCGGTGCGCCTTATATGTGAAGTAATATTGAGCCACAACAGGTCTCGCAACTACTGTCAGCAGCCACCGACTCAATTTCCCTCTGTAGAAGAAGCTGTGCGTAACCACAGGCTCTGTACTGTAGCGACTTATATTTGGAAAAACTTTATATACAATATTCATAAACATTTGAAAAAGGTTTTTCAGTCATTGAAGGTGTGCCTTATAGTCCGGTGCGCCTCACATACGGCAAAGGTTTGAAAATACACCCTTCTTTGGGGGTGTGTCTTATAGTCTAGTGCACGTTATACACCGGAAAATAAGGTACTTGACTCGAACTGAGGATGAAGTCGTAATGTGTCCCAACAGGGACCACATCATTTATCCTCCCATCTATTTTGATTCTCTGTGAGCCTTGTGTGCTTCTGAATAAAGGTAAATTCAATCCAATCCAATTATTTATAGTCTCTCATTTGTTGTAACAATCAATGAGTGTGACCTAAGCAGCAGGTGAAAAACCGAAGCCCAGTACCGAAAATAGGAATCTGCTTCGATTGATCTACGCCACATTTTGTAATGCTGCTCATACCGCATATTTCATGTTTTTCTCACCGTCTTGATTATGTTTTTGTGTATTTTTTCAATATAAATATGTATATGTGATCTGAAAAGCTATCAGCACATCTTGTTTATCTGTCAAGAATGTCAATATTTCTTTGGAGGTTCGGGCTCTCGCTGATTTTAATACTGGCTTGGAGAGAGCTGCTATGAGTTTAGTTTCAATAAAATTGGTTTTATATGCTTTTATGAGGTTTCCGCATGATTAGTGGTGGTCTCACTCGGTCATGTGTGATGAGTTTAGTATCAGTCGAAGAGAGCGGGGCTGTCACATCATTTTCATAATGTCAAACTCTTGGATTTCCTCATTCTATGTAAGATGGCAGACAGTTGCACTGTCTGCACTTGCTATTCATCAACTGTGCATGTGCATTATTGAACAGAATCAGTGCTAGTGAGGTATACTGTATGGCTCCCTTTTGCTTTCCATCCATCCGAAACATTCGGTCTCTCAGAAACTGGCTGCTAATAGCAGCAGACGAAACCGGCTAGAGCCTCTAATGGAATCTTTTAGGTTGAGTTAAATATAATAATAAATAAAGAAATAAAGACTTGCTGACCTAACTGAACTAGAACATTTCTCTTTTGAACAGCAAAATGTTTTTTTTTTCATATCCTGTATCCATCCCTCCATTATCTGATCCGCCTTTCCTCACAACGGTTGTGTGGCGTGCTGCATCCTATCTCAACCATCTTCGGGTAGTAGGTCGGGGACACCCTGAATTGGTTGCCAGCCAATTGGATTGGATTTGCCTTTATTAGTGCAGGGCACACATAGACAAACAACCATCCACACTCACAGATAGGGACAATTAGAGTGTTAAACCAGCCTGCCGTGCATGTCTTTGCAATGTGGAAAGAGACACAGCCCCGGGAAAAAACGTGCAAACTCCACATAGGGAGTCTGGAACCGCGATCAAGCCCACGACCTCTACACTGTGAGGTTTATGCTGGCTCACCACTGGCTCACCCGGCCTCCTGTAAGAGATTCTAATGAGTGAAACTAATAATAAAAACAAGTTAGGGATGTTGACCTATAAGGGATATAATTCATCTCTATGTCTGAACAACCATTCTTCAGATTAGCCGGGAGAAATAATACTTCTCTATCGACAGAGGACCAGGATGTGTAATCTGTGGAGGGAAAAGTCATTTATTTGTTTCTTAAAATTGACACAGATAAGCTTCACACTCACAGTATTTAGCACATGGTTGCAGGAATATGAGGAGACAATAGCCAATGCAGATGTTGATTCAAATGTTCGCTTGTGTTCGTTATCCTGATGATTTAAGAGTTAGCGTTCAGCCTTATACGATGTTAAAAGTCGTTATTGCTTGCGAGCACCTCCCCAAAGACCACACCATTAGTGGTGCTACATGTGCAATAGTTGAGAGGAATTGATCTCCATTAAACGCGCCTTATCCTTATTAGCACTGCAGATTTTACAAAGGGACAAGAAGTATGGACAAACAGTTCAATAACTACCGGAAAAAGAACCAGCACTGAAATTTACATTTGACTCTTCATGATAGTTTACATTTGAGTGAGTAGTCAATATGTTGCAACTGTATTATGTTTAAGTACATATTGCAGATCAAGGTGAATGTCTTTTCAGGAAAGATTTAATAGTTTTAATGAATGTTAATGAATTCATCATCCTGCAAGTTAATAATCGCCTCATGGTAAATTTCTCAGAAGAACAAATTGCTTTCACACCTCGATTTAAAATTCACTGACTGTGTTGTCAACTTTCATAACACAAATTGGGGCTCTTATCTTTGTTACCACATCCTTAGCCATGATGAAAAATTAGCATTTTGTTCAATATTCTGAAGCTTTCATAAGACTGTACAAATATATTTTTTTCGGGGGAGAGTGGCTGTTCCCCTCCTTCCCCCTTATCTTGTCCAACAGATGAATGCAGTGGGCGCCACCTCCCCAAAAGGCCAACAGGATTACGCTTTTGGGTTAATCCTTTTTATTCTCTCAGTACTCTCACTTGGACAGTCATGTACTGGGCAGTCAACTGCGCAAAAACCAGCTGCCTAAGGTGCCATGACGTGATAAGGATATACCGTCAAAGTATTATCATCATCAACACGATACTCCCACATGAGAGGAAATCCAGTTTCCATCCATGATCCCCGGTTTGGCCTTTAACACTATAACCTGCTTAAAACCTTGTCTCCCATCAGCGTCTTCTTCAGATCTGATGCGCACACTTCAGTGGACGGATCTGAAATCCCATTAGGAAAGTAAAAAAAAAAAACAGTTAACAAAACAAAGGACTGCTTTCAAAGCAATCAATTTAAAGCCGAAAAATGATGATGTTGCATTTTGTTTCCATCCTTTAGCCATAAAATATTTTTATTAAGGCTTTTTGGATCACAAAATGTAACGATAATGCCGCACTCGAAAAATGACAGAACGATGACAGACAGACAGACAGACAGACAGACAGACAGACAGACAGACAGACAGCCCACCACTGCTCCTTGCTTTGGGTTAAAGCAACTATAACAGTTGACTGATTTACTCTTCTGATACTGTGTTTTATAATTGATGATTATAGCTGCGATTTGAATGAAATCACCAAGTGTTTTGATTGCCCACATTTTGCCGGTAGTGACAGCAGTTTTCTTTCCGTCGACTCTCCTCAACTGGCTGTATGACTGGCTAATTGGATTGTCTGAAAGCAGACAGCTGCCTGCTGTTGAACCGTGATCTGCACATGTGTTTTATTTCCCGCCGCAAAGCATGACATTTTCAATTCCATACCCGTATAGTTAAATTGTTGCCATTCCGTTTTGTCATCCATCCACATGATTTATATAAAAAAATCACATAAGTATCAATAAGTGAAAATGGTTACCATATTTTACAAAAGTAGCAGTAACATCAGATGCTCTTTCCTTTCTCGCTGCAATCAACCCGCAGTTAAAGAAACCAGCCTTCACTTCCCACAGCTCACAGCCAGGCTTTTAAATAAAAAACAACTTCTGGGATGCATATTTGTTGTCTTTCTGCCACATTTTATTCAAGGTAACCCTGTGAAAGTGCCCCATAGCTCAATATCACTCCCTCATACCGGTTTGTCAGCTGCTACTGTGGCCTCAGTTATCAAATCACTCCCATGATCAAACTGTTTGGAACATGAAGTGAGCCAGACATCGTCCTTTCACAAGTTTCTCACAGCGCCTGAGCCTCTCATTAACCTTGATTCGAACTCTTCACCACACCTTTGGGAAGATTAGTTTGACATCTATGTGACATCTTGAGAGCCGCCGGTGTAATATACTAAGAAAAGATCACAGCAATCATTTGGAGAGAAAAAAAAATAATTTCAGCTCTAACCCGCTAATTATGTCTCTTGAGTTTGTTGGGTAGTTCTGTAACACTCTCTGGTATTATTATTGGATTGGATTGGTTTTGCCTTTATTAGTCTCGCAGTGGAGAAATTTACATTTCACAGCAGCAAAGTTATGAAAGGAATGAAAGTAGAAAACAAAATACAGGAGCTGCTGGAAAGGCAGCCACTCTCGCGGCGCCGTCTTGAAGTCAAAAGAACAAAAAAAAAAACACATAACAAATAACATGACAACACAAAGACACAGAGTCATTCATTCTTAAGCACTTTCTGTACCCTCTTTGTTACACGAAGCAGTTCCAGATGAAAGAGGGGAGGAACAAAGCATCTCCTTCACCAGTGGATTAGGGACATCATGGTGGAATGTGCATGTCTGTTACAAGCTAAACGTTGAAAGCAAACAGGCAGCTGCAGCATCCATTGACGAAAAGAGATTGTCTCACATCTCCTGTCCCACATAAATCCGCTTCAATTCCAAGCCGCGACAGTCCCACATACGCATTGGCGCGCTGAGCTGACGCTCCTTTCTTCTTATCGCGGGCTCCTCAAGCCATGCATTCATCCAGCCGCAGACTGTCCAACAGCACCGACCTTTCCACTGAACAAAGCGGGGCTGTGAAGATGCTGCCCATTACAGGCGCAAAAAAAGCACAATGGCCCTTTTGGTGTCCAGCAATGACAGTCGAATGGCACCGACATTCCTCCCATTCAAAAACTGGCACTTCTGGCAGATGATTACTGCTGAAAAGGTGCAACCGCTCAGCATGCCTCCTCCTTGATGAATGTCGTGGCCAAAAATGCTGAAAAACAATCTGAATCCGTTCCACATCATGCACAACAACACAAAGTGACAAAATAAAACACAAAAACAAGATAAAAACAACAAAAAAAAAGCAAGGCTCATGGGAGCACTTGCTGACAGCTGCCTACTCGGGCGCCATCTTGGACTCCTTTATCCATCCATTATTTGATCCAATTATCCTCACGAGGGTCGTGGGGTTTCCTAGAGCCTATCCCAGCTGTCTTTGGGCCTTAGAGGGGATACCCTGAACTTGTTGCCAGCCAATCGCAGGACACACATTCACGAACAACCATCCATGCTCGCACTGACATTTTACAGTGTTCAATCACCCTGCCATGCATGTTTTTAGAATGTGGAAGGAAATCCATGCAATCAGGCCATAGTGGGGAGAGAGAGACCCACGACCTCTGCACTGTGAGGCCAACATACAATCTAGTTGACCACTTCCCGTTATGAAAAAAAATATGTTTTATTTTTTCACTCAATAAGTTGGGTAACTGAACATTGTTAAAGTCAGACAACCATGTATGTGTTTGATGATGTGTTTGCGCTCCATGCACCTCTTGTACTGATACAAAAAGTGTAATTCAGTGGCTTGGTGAGGAAGTCATGTGTTCACAAGTAACTTTCTTCAGATTGTCGTCTATTTGAGAACCAGTAGCAGCTTGCCAAATCTCATTGCCTTAGCTACGTCTCTTATTGTCATGGAAACAGATGGTGCACCTGCTGTTACTATGACAAAAAAAGTGATCGCTGGAAATTGTTTTTAAAACAAAGCTGTTATTGATCTCCTTTAATATAAATTCAATCAAATTGCTTTTGCCGTGCTGACTCATCCTAACCTCCAATTTTGATGCTGAAACTCTGATTCGCTTGGATTCTGTTGCTCATTTTGAGGTTGTACGAGGGAGCCCTTTCATTCCAGAATCGTGCGTGGGTGAGAAGGTGCACAGCAGAACAAATTCTTGCATATATTGAACTTTGAAACGATCGTAAAAATAGCTGTCACACAAAAATATAATTTCATTTGGCTGTGCAGATTGCAGCTCAAGGGATTTACATCCTCAACTTCATTGCATACTTCTCATTATTCGGTCAGCCCCTTTAAGGAGTGTCATGATGATAACAATAATAATATGCATATTCATCATCATCAACAACATCATCATCATCATTATAATTTATTACACTCAAATTTATTTCTCAAATCACAGTTCCATGAGTGATTTGACTGCTTTTTGGAGTCTTCCCACAATTTACATTCTTCCATCATGGTCACCTGTTCGTCACCTGGATTAACTTTACTTTAGACTCATCATGGGTCTTTGCTAATATGGCATGCCCGTGCCAGATCAACCATTATGCAATATTGATTAGGAACGTATCCGCACAAACCGCACAAATGTGTACTTTATGCAAGGCACGTTGACCTTTGTGTCTGCTGATACTGACTGCTGGCTGAATGCCGTGAATTACATGCGTGCACATAACTGAACGCGTATGTGTGTTGGTGATATGGCGTGAAATGAAGGAGGTCTTGGACATGGCTCCAGCATATTGGCAGATGTCTACTTGGCCTGTACCATCTATGGAGAACTCTTAACACAAATTAGCTACAGTTGACCCTACCCCTCCTCACCAAACCCCCGCTTTCAAGATTGAATCGATGTTCAAGGTCCTCATGCTAAACAAGCCTCGGACTAATCCGCAGCGCTTAATCACATCAATAATTCACATTACTGGTTGTAGGAATTGTGCATAAAGTCATCTACTTCATGTGAACAGTTTCCATCAGTGATGTCAGTTCTGTAATTTAAAAGTGTGGACTGAGTGCCCTCTGTAGGCTAACAGTCCTTTCACGAAATGGAGTCTTGAGGTCAGCAGCACTCGCCAGACCAGGGGCTTTTCTTGTCCAGTGAAATCGGCTGTAATCAAGCGGATAGAAGGTCTGCTTTGAGGGGGTGGGGAGGATTTAGTGCAATGTGGCAAGTGCCAATCTGACTGCAATCAGGATTTATGCAAGGCCAAGCTCCCAAACGTGAGCAACGTTTAAATGACCCGACGATTTGAGACGAATCAACTTTGTCACTGGAAATGTTTGCAAGGAGAAAGGAGCTATTGTGTGGATGTATTGAACTGAAAGAACTCACAAACAGTTTTCTCTTGATTTCATCAATTTTCAAACAGTTTCCATATATTAGGCGCACCTTCAATGAATGGAAAATAATCCAAAAATAATATAGAAATAGAAGTTTTCCAAATACGTATAAGGGACACCACAAGGTGCTACAGTGGAGACTAGGATTATGCAGTAATGGGGGAAATGGAGTCAGTGGCTACTGACAGTAGTTGTGAGACATGTTGTGGCTCAATATTACTTCATGAATAAGGTGCAGGGTCATCTTTTTTAAGAAAATGAAGGCCTTTGGGATTGCCTTTTACACTGGAAAATACGGTAGATGTCTTGACCCTTTCACTTAATTACAGTCTGCCTTACAAGAATGCATGTTTGCCAAATCATGGTGACCAGGGCAAATGTGACCCGATTGTTCTCTGGTTGGTTCCACACCATTGACGGTGTTGATTGTGTCTCACATGTGGTGATTTTGCCCTCACGTTTACGGCATCGCAAGTACTCTCCCTCAAAATACAGTTCATACATACACCAGTTTATGTGCTATTCTATTTCCCGCTGACATGTACCCCTGCAATATAATTTTTGAGACCACCACAAGTGAATTTCCACTTCTGAAGTCAAACTTCAGAGAACCAGATAGAGGTGGAGTTCATTGGTGCAGAGTTACATGCACAAAAGCAATTCAATTAAAAAAACAAACTGGGAGACTTTCCATGTGACTTTAATTATGCACAGGGTCAAATGTGGGTGAGGTGAATTGCGATGTGGTTACATGTTGGTGGATTAGATTAAGTTTGGGCTTTGGCAACATAAGATATACCACTGTTGTTCTTTTTTGCTATTCCTAGAGGAGTAAAAGAAACTTCAGTCTCTGGCCAGCCACAACGTTAAGACCCCCCGAGGAGAATGAGATGAGAGGGAAATTAATAACCTGTAAAGACTCCCGGGCTTTGTCTGAACCAAAGGATCATAAAAAAGGGGTGCGGAGACTGTATTTGAGGTGGGAAGGATCACAGAATTTGAGGCGTAGAGAAAATCCCCAAAAGAAATGTGGCACCAAAATGTTTATTTAATCGTTGGACTGTTGAAAGCAAGCTTTGTTGAATGTAACCGAGAGCATTGTTATTACTTATCAGCTTCATGGATTCATGGTGTTTCAATTTAACACTGTCAAAGTAAAACTTTGAAGGGATGTACAACAACCGCAAAGAAAAAAAAAAACACATTTCAGCAATGTTATGTAAAGAAAAGGCCTTGCGTACAGTACAAAACCAAAACATTGCCTTCACTTTTCCAAATTCCACCTATGTAGTCAGGTTAGATTGCTACCTTTGAATAAAACACATTCACTTCATTGTTGTAAATTCAAAGTAGACCTAATTTGAAACCAAAAATGATTTAATCACAACATGGGAACACAACATCCACATTCCCCAGCGAACAGATTACCATATTAGCATTTCTTATCATGACGTCAAAATGCTTCAGAACAAACACATCAAACAGATGAAAAATAACTACTGTTTACTCGCCTCATGTCAAGGATGCTCTTTACTTCTCCCTGTGAAACGTGCAAGCCACCACGAGATGCTAGAAGCTGACGTGCGGTTTTGTCAGCGCAGGCCAAGCAGCCTTCGGCCCTGTTTTGATCTCGATCTACGCCAGAAGATTCACGGCCCAGCTGTGCTTAGCTGTGTGATCAGATGCCCTGTCTGTTGAATTTAAATTCTTGCAGTTTGTGCCATGCCGGTTGAAAGTGTATTATCTTGTCACCCTTTAACTAAGAAAGTTACAAAACAAATACAGCAGCTACATGGCTTTATCTGCCATGATTTAATCAAAAAAATGTTGACTTAAACAACTCAATTCATGAATGTACTGGCCTCATGTTGAAACTATTAGAAACCCATCCATCCATCCATTTTCCGATCACTTATCCTAAGAAGGGTTGTGAATTTCGCTGGAGAATTTCCCAGCTGTCTTCGGGCAAATGGTTGCCAGCCAATCACAGGGCACACATAGACGAACAACCATCCATACTCACACTATATATTCCAAGTAATCCATTCACATTCAAACAAAGACAAACACCTATCCATGCTCACATTCACACCAAGTGACAATTTTGTGAGTTTTCAATCAGCCTACCATGAATATGTTTGGAATGTGCGAGGTAACTTGGGAACCCAGTAAAAACCCACACTGGCCCGTTGAGAACATGCAAAATCCATACAGGGAGCCCAGAGCTAGAATTGAATCCGGTCCCTCTGAACTGTGGAGTCCATGCACTCACTCACTACTGGCCCAGCAGCTCACTGAGCCGCTTTATGGTGAAGTATGAACATGATAATTACATTGGATTAGCCACACTGAAATAATCACTTCATCTTCACTTTATCTGCCAGGTACAGCATGTGATAAATGCACGCTCAATGTCATCGGCGGGCTTCAGGAAAATGGCCCCGTTAAGCATACAATCAACTTGTACAAGTGCACTCAAGACAATTAGCACTGAAGTGGATGCTCTTTGTCTTTCATGTCGAATGATGGAAAGGCTCTCAGCTTTGATATGCATGCATTGTGTACGCTGACACACCTGCCAACCAAAAGTGCTTGAGATGACAATTTTCTTCCCCTGCTTGAAGAGGCATCTGGCATTTCCATGGTGGTGTAAGTCGAAACACACCCATCAGTGGTTAATGAGGCGTCCAAGGCAGAGTTTCTGATCTCAAATGTGCGTGCTTGTGTACTTATGTGTGCGTTCTCAACTTGGCATCTGTAGACCGTGCAAGCGCGCCATCTGTCGCCCTCAAACATACAGGAATTCTTGCATGAAATTTAAAGGCACCATTCAATCATCTGATCCAAACATGAACATTTTAACCATGTGCTAAATTACTTTGACCAATTGGGCACAAACTAACAAAGAATACACTCATTCAAAAAATAAACACATAGACATTGGGACAAATTTACAGCTACATTTCCCGTAGACTTGAATTGTTTGTATACAGGTACAATGCACTGGCGGGCTGTAGAGTTGGTCGCTTGGCCTACTGTAGTCTTCTTCTTTTCCTTTCGGCTTTTCCCTTCAAGCGGTCGCCACAGCGAATCAGTGTCCTCCATCTTCAGAGGTTTGATTCGCATCTTTGTTTTGGCCAAGCTTTTACGTCGGATGGCCTTCCTGACACAACCCTCTGTATTTATCCGGGCTTGGAACCGGCACAATAAGGCACTGAGTTGATTGCTTGGCCTACAGTAGTGCTACGTCTGAATCAATCCAGATTGAAAAAAGTTTGGTGTGATTCACGACTACTCCACTATAGGGTACCATTAGCCAGGAAATAACTGACCGGCCTTTCTTAATGATGTGTATTTTTTTTTTTTTGTTAAGGTCTGTCTTTAACAGTAAATCTCCAACCAACAATTTATTCTCCTCCTTCAGCCATTGTGGGTTGACAAAACTGCTCATCTCTCATCTCATTTTCCGTACCGCTGATTCCTCATTAGGGTCGCGGGGGTTGCTGGAGCCTATCTCAGCTGTCTTCGGGCACGAGGCGGGGGACACCCTGAATTGGTTGCCAGCCAATCGCAGGGCACACAAAGACGTACAACAGTCACTCTCACACTCACACCTAGGGACAATTTGGAGTGGTCAATCTGCCTGCCACGCATGTTTTTGGAGTGTGGGAGGAAACCGGAGGACCCGGAGAAAACCCACGCGGGTCCGGGGAGAACATGCAAACTCCACACAGGGAGGCCGGGGTGGGACGCGAACCGGCGACCTCTGCACTGTGAAGCCAGTGTGCTAACCACTCGACTACCGGGCCGCCCGCTGTTAAATCAACACCACATATTTGCTTATGCAGCTCGCAGTGTGCTACCTCTGGCCAGTATGTTCACTAGCGGCTTGTGATCACAGCAGTTTTCGCAAAACATGATTGGTTCGTGACTAGCCAATCATAATTTGCGACAACTCTGACGTTAGCCAGAACCTTCAAGAAAGCGTTGGGTTGCCAACTCGAAATGTAATTGGTTGGAGCAACAGTTTGATCAACACATTTGATGTGACAGGAGAACTGATTGTGAAAGCGTCCAGGTAGATTTCTGATCCTGGTAACAAATGATGGCATAAATGTAATTGGTTAAAAACTTAAATACGAAAACATACATCTGGTAGCAGTGCAACAGGGAAAAAGACAACTGAAAGACAATTAGGAATTATTTAATAAGAATTCATGGACAAAATATCATTAACATCTGTCCGTGATTCAGATATTTTTAGGCCAGCAGAGAAGGCTTTGCAGGCTTTGACGGTCCACCACTGGTACAATGTCATTTCCACTGAAATGCAAACTAATGCATACGCTAGTTCGTCATCAGTAACATTTTATCTATCCCTCTGAGAGAGAAATATCATTAAACTTTGAGTCAAATCAGTGACAGTCTTAATAAATGTGCAAATCATGAAAAACTATAAATCTGATATCTATTGAAGATATAAATCAATGCCTCTGATTACACACAACTCGATCTGCTCGTCTCAGTCAAATGAATTCGTCCTGGTTTATAGTGTGCAGTGGAGTGCAGTTGTAATAGAAATACTGTGATGTAAACTTTCCACTATCATTTTTTTGATTACATTTTTTTTATTTGATTACAGTGCTGTGCCTAAAGTGATGCATTCACTCACAGAACAAAGTTTGTGTCGTGTTGGCAATGGCGCAGTTTGCCGGTTTGAACTTAGTTTACTTTTTTTTGCTTTGCATGATCATCCAGGGTGAGAACATAACAAATTTTAGTTTTGGGGGTGGCAGTGCTCGGTCCTTATAATTGTGGATAACTGTAACGTGTAATTTAGTACGATTATTACTGATAGTTAACTGCGGAAGCAATTTTCTATTCATTCTAATTGCATTGATTTTGCTCAGTTCGTGGAATCTTTGATATATGCACATTTTGCATTATATTTCTAATGTTGTTTTTCAATTCAAAATCTCCCGTCTTTGTGGCTCATTCTTATTTGTGTTAGCATATGTTGTACTCCTCCCCTTTGATTTAGCGTGTTGAGCTTAATTTATTTTTGATCCTGATGCAATTTTTTTGATTCCTTCAAGTATGTCAGATATTCTATCACCTTAGCAAGAATTGTAATGACTGCCTTCTCAATCAACTATGACCTTATTTCAAATATCTTGTACCGTCTTGTTGTTTCAGGTCATCTCCACTCTGTCAAGGATCTCCCACCACAGTATTGCCCAAATCAAAGGCATCAGGTAAATCTTTTTCGTATCTTATCATTTATTATTTCAGTTAAGTAATTAGCAGGCTCTCCAACATCAGCCAAGGAAGACAATTTCAATGTGTGGCTTTTTTTAAACTGTATTTTTCACACTATAGATCAGTTTCATGTGCCGTGTGCATACATTAAGTCGTGTGCAGAGGAGGAGGCAGAAAACACACTTGTGAGTCATAATAGTCCCGTGCCATGGGTTACCAGAATAGAGAGAGCGCACAGAAAGATCCAATCTTTTATAGAATTCCTGCTGGTAAACAATCCTTTCAGAAACAACGGCTTCTGATGACATGCTTTACGGCATGAGAATCGGACTGAGGAGACCATTAACTCATTCACTGTCAGCCAATGTGCAAAAATGTGTCCACTCCAGTGCCAGGGTTTTTGTCATTGTCACTGAAATTGCAGGACCCATAAAATATTGAGTTTTAGGACTACATAATCATTTAATGCAGCGTAAGAAACCTTATACTCTCTTCTTTCACACATCTTGAACTTAATGTTTGCAAACATTGAAACTCATCAATAAAACACAACTAAATATTTCCCAAAAATAAAAAAGCAGATGGTGCGCCGCATAATCCAATGTGCCTGACATAGGGTGTTACATATCCATGCCTTTTTCGATCTGCTTAATCCTCATAACAATTCCGAGGGGCGCCTGCATAGTGCAACCGCAACCACTATTGTAACTCGTATGCACCTTATCATGCAATATGCTCTATTTATGAAAACAGTTTTACGAGAGGCCATTCATTGAAGGTGCACCTTATAATCTGAAGTACCTCATAGTGCAGAAAATACAGTGAGAAGAAGTGGGATTTGATCACTCCGGCTGGTCCTTCAAAATAAATTCACACTTAAGTGCCTCTCATCTTGTCGCTCCAAAACTTTCTTTCATAATTTTCATCTGACGTTGAAACAATGCTGTACTTTAATGTTGCTAGAGAAATCAGAAATCATCAGCTCTGATATCTGCCTTACACCTTCTAAATCACCTGACTCCAATGTTTGCCATCATCATTATTCTCATACAATCAAGAAACATAAAATCTTTCACCCTGCTTTTATCAGCCCGAAAATGGGCTTCTGATTCCTCTTCATTTTCTCCAACGACTTGGAGCACGGCAGCCCCAGGACCACATAAAAAGTCATTTTATCTGTCTGAGTAATGAGTTGATGGTGCGCGCCCATTAGGAACCACACCAGGAAATGAAGGGAGAAGAGAGTGACAGAGAAAGCGAGAACAGGTCTCCTGCTATTAATAAACATGAGTCAAGCCGCTAACTTCCGGTTGGTCGCACTGCCCGTTTGTGTGAGGTGATAAAATTGATGATGTCTGACCACACTGGAAACTCATTTACCTTGAAACTCTAATCCTGAACCATGTAAATGTTTCCGCAACTCACATTAATCACTTCATTTCAAAAAAACATTTTTAATCGTGAAAATTTGCAACATGTTCGATGGCCGTATTTATCACCAGGGTTACGACTGAATAGTGTGTACGGCACCTTAGTCATGAACTATGAAACAAACGTCTTGAGCCCAAACCTGGGCAAAACATATCCCATCGGGCACACGAACAGTCCTTGACAGGCTCTCACGAAGCCATTTTGAAGTAAAAATAAAAATAAGGCTAATGGAGATATATTGAAAGTAGATGATTTTCATCGGATTTGATTTTGAGAAAAAAAAAGTGATGCATACTGTACAGTGATACCTCAGTGTACGAACTTAATTGGTTCCCAGAAAGTGTGTCTAAGGGGAAAAGTTTGTCTGCCAAACATTTATTTCCCATGAGAAACCATTAAAAATGAGAATAATCCGTTCCCAGGTCCCTATAAAATATAATTTCCTACTAAATAACCCTTAAAACTACACAAAATATACCTTATTGTATGTATAATAAACGTGCTATTGTATTGTAAATGAACAAATAAACTGGAATGTATAATAAAGTTGTTTTATTTACCTTTGTGATGGTCGTTGATGTAGTTGCCTCTTGATGACATCCGAGTGAAGTTGCCGTGCTTTGTCAGCGATAATACCCTCACTAACACTGTCCCCTGCTAGCTGCTTTTCGTTAACCCAAATCAACATAAGTGTTTCAACCTCTTCTATTACCTGAGACCATTGCTTAGACAACACAGAAACACATTTAGCCATAGGTAGCAATGGTCGACTTAGCGTACTGGTACAGGTCACACAAATGCACACTTTTTGTTGTTGTTTTTCGATGATCTCCTTCTTCTGCTTCGCTGTAATTTTCTTTTGTGTCCTCTTCGGCTTAACACTAGCCTGTGGTGGGTTCTTTTTCGGTCCCATAATTGCAAAAGTACTCCACTCGATAACAAACCACATCAGCACTCAAAGAAAGGGGGTGAGGAAAACTATTCCACCAAGAATGTAATGTTTGTAAGGCGAAAATTTTGTGACATAAAGCGTTCGTAAGCCGGGTATCACTGTACATTTTTTAATGCTGATTAAAAATATATATATACAGTAAAGTCTCGTTATATCGATATCGGATATATCGATAGTCCCGGTTATATCGATACTATTTCTATACACGCACGGAGAAAATTACATGCAAACAGGGTCGGATATATCGATAGTCCCGGTTATATCGATATTTTTTCGGACTCCCTTGAATATCGATATAACGAGACTTTACTGTATATATATATATATATATATATATATATATATATATATATATATATATATATATATATATATATATATATATATATATATATATATATATCGCCTCGATTTTTGGCAGAAGTATAGACACAGATACTTTGAAAAAGACATTCTCCAGTTTTAGCTTCTCAAACTGGGGGGATTGCTGCCAGGTAATTGCCCTGTTGTTTCAAATAACGCTTACAGAAAGCACATCAGGCAGCACATTGATCTTGAAAGTGACCAGAGAGCTGGTGGCTACGTTAAATCTCCTTGTATCAATGCCACAGACATGTCCATCGACATCCTGTCGAGACCCATCGATCTCACCTTTGACGCCGGCTCAGTGCGTCTTGGCTTGGGGAGTTCATGTATCTATCATTTTGTTGGGTGGTGCTAGCTCTATTTAGAAATAAAGGCTTCCAATTGGTTTGCTACCATCTACTTTGTGCTCTCCGTTTCCAACCGTGAGAATAAGACCCAAGGAAACAAATCAAATAATCTCAAATAATTTTCAACACCATAAAAAATGTGATATCCACAATCGGATGCACAGATATGCCAGCACGGTTTTTGATTGGGCGGAGCGGCGATGCATATGTGGAACTGTTGCGGCTTGGAATTGAAGCAGGTTTACGTAGTAGAGTAGATGTGAGACAATATTTTCGTCAACAGATGCTACATCTTCATGTTTGCTTACAAAACTTAGCTTGTAGCAGACCTGCACATTCCACCATGACATCCATGATCCACTGGTTAAAGGAGGCTTTGATCTTCTCCTCTTTCATCTAGAACTGCTTCATGCAACAAAGAGGGTGTGGAAGGTGCTAAAGATTGAAGACGGATGTGTCTTTTGTGTTGTCACATTATTTGTTATTTTGTTTTTTTTAATGTTTTTTTGACTTTGAGATGGCGCTGCGAGAGTGGCTGCCATTACAGCAGCTCCTTTATTTTGTTTTTGCTGCTGTGAAATCTAAATTTCACCACTGTGAGACAAGTAGACGCTAAGGATGAATAAATAATCTAATATATTCTAATATAATATAATCAAATCAATTTCAGTTAAACAAAACAATAGTTTGATCAGCTTTGTCATACTGTTTGGTTATGTGTTCAATGTTCTCCGTTTGCCACTCTGAGCAGCTATTTTCCGGCATTTTTCATTCAAAATATAACATGATCGAATTTGACAGGAAATGTTGTTTCAAATCATGACATAAAAAATACTTGGCGAGGAAAGGTGACATTGAAGGAAGGAAGCACCTAGCCCGCATTTAAAAGCCCGGAAAGGACAGAGGGAATAAGAAGCAACGTGTGCAAGCTGGCTTGAGCTTTTGTGATTTATTGAGCGTAGCAGAAGCAAAGTTGCACCAAGGGACACGAAGGCCCTTCCATGGTCGCCCATTTGAGCCGTATTCCCATCTAATAACGATGCTCCAGTTCTGCTCTCTGACAGTGGCTGATCAATGGCTATGGTTCACCACGCCTTTGTCCGCACACATGTGCCAACAATTCCCTTTATGCCGGAATTTACTTTATAGACAATGAGGAAAATTCAACATGGTTAGGTATTTGTTAAATTTATGGTATTAATAAAAAGGGCTTGGCAGGAAGAAGGCAAATCATGCGAGTTTGGCTCATCGCATTCCTTTCATTTTTCACCGCAAATCTCTTGAACGAAGCCATATGTAAAATGATCAATACCCGTCTATACATGGATCATGTTGTACAACACAGCAAACAGCCATTTATTATCAAAAAGAGCAAAGCAGCATGTAAGTCAGGAATGAATCACTGTTTTTTGTCCATTTTCAGGGATTGTTAAAAAAAACAATGACCATAAATGTTATCTTCAAATGAGACATTACAACCTCTGGTGCAAGTGAGAGAATATTAAATCTTCTTTTATGATGCAGCAACAGGTAATTTAATGTCTTGGAGAGAAACAAAATTGCATCACATATTTTCGTACAATGTAAAAAAAATGCAGTGTACTTACTACAGATCCCGATTAAGAGGCAGTGACCCTCCTTATTTTGCTGCTATCAGTTTGTGTAACCCCCCCATGTCAGAGTTGGAACAAGCCACCCAGCAACACTGTTAGTTGTCCTTGCTTTATAAAGTCCAACTTTACTTGAAAGCAAAATTTGAATCATATGTGACCGACATTCTCCTACCCTATAAATCACTCTGATGCCTATTTTAAACTGAAACCACCGGAGGCCAAAAGTAGTTTAAACGATTAAAGGGCAGTAAATGTGATTGGTAAAATAAAGAAACAGTGATATCTACCATATGTGTGTGTGTGTGTGTGTGTGTGTGTGTGTGTGTGTGTGTGTGTGTGTGTGTGTGTGCGTGCGTGCGTGCGTGCGTGCGTGCGTGTGTATGTGTGTGTGTGTGTGTGTGTGTGTGTGGTCAACACTAGTACTTGAAATTCTGAAGGCGCTGGGCAAAATAATTTTTCCATGTCAAAAAAAAAATGTATGTAAATGGCACAGAAATAAATGATTGTGGGTGGCTTAATGTTCCTGTGGTTAGTGCATTGACCTCATAGTGCGCCGAAGATGCAGGGTTTGATTCCGGCTCTGCCCCACTTGCATGTTCTACCCGTGCTGCATTTTTTTTTTTCTTCTGGGTAATCCGTTTCGTCCGACATTCCAAAAACATGTATGGCAGACAAATTGACCCAAGGTGTGTATGTGAGCGTGGATGGTTGCTTTTCTGTGTGTCCACTGCGATTTGCTGGCAACCGGTTTAGGGTGTCCCCCACCTACTGTCCGAAGACTGCTGGGTTATTCTCCAGCAACCCCTGAGACGTCTGCGGGGATAAAGCGGATCGGAAAATGTTTATGGATAGATAAATGATTGTCTTTTGACTATAAATGTGTTTCTTATCTCTTTGGGTCTGCAGAGAAGGCCTGAAGGCCTGCCGCACGCCACTGGTATTTATATTAAATAAAATAGACTATTGGAGTATTCCGTAATGCAAACGAAAATGATGCTTCGCTGGATTAGAATAGTCTTACTTATTATAATAATAATATATTACAGATAAAATAGTAATAGACATTGAAACCAATTTTAAAAAAACTGCCCTTACATTACCGTATTTTCTGGTGTATAAGGCACACACAAAAGCCTTTATTTTCTTCAAAAGATGACTCTGCTCCTTACACGCAGGTAGACTTTATATGTGAAGTAATATTGAGCCACAACAGGTTTGGTAACTACTGTCAGCAGCCACCGACCATTTCTCCCTGTTCAAGTAGTGCGTAACCCCAGCCTCTAATGTATTATACTGTGATGCGCCTTATATTTGGAAAACCTTTGTGTATTTACATATTATATTTGGAAAACCTTTGTCATTCATTGAAGGTGCGGCTTATAGTCCAGTGCGACTTGTATATGGAAAAAGTTTGAAAATACACTATTCATTGGGGGTGCGCCTTATACTCCGGTGTGCCTTATACTCAAAATACAGTACTTTTCTCCTGTAACTATCCATCCGTTCAGCCATTTCTATAACATCCAGCTTACTTTGAGCGAAATACAAAGAAGACTTTAGACCGTGTTCCCGCAAATTGCCACATCTGAAACAGACAAACATTCACACCCACTTTTACGTTCTTCAATTAACATGTGTGGTTTTGGAACTTTTCCTCGTGCGGGAGAACATGCACACACAACTTGCACAGGGCCTCGGCAACGTCATAAAGAAGCATAGAGAAAAGTGAGTTTTGGGGAAGACAACCAGTTTACTTCTCTTCTAAAAAGGAGCACACGATGTGTCGACTTAAAAGGGAAAAAAAGCATGAAGCAACAACTCCAACAACCAGCCGCAAAGCCAATAATGGAAGCGAATAGCCAGGAGACAGGCTATTAGAGGAGATCTGATGAAATTATAAACATAGTTCAATTGCACCTTGTTGCACCATTTAGAAGAAATGAAAACGGCAGCATTGGAGAGTGCTTGGCTCCGCAAAACAACAGTGAGGTGATAGATGCAAGGGCACGGCCCCACAAACTACTATGTAATTAAATTTTGCCCTGTGGGACTCCATTAATAACTTATAATATAGTGTGCATTTCATTGGAGGGGGTCGTCAAATGTGGGTTGTTATTGCGCTCGGGAGGATGCGCCCTCTGCCGCGGCGTGGTGCTCATCACAGTAATGATGAGACTTGCATAAATCATGAGAAGTTTTTGTGTGTATTTTTACAATTCAAGCTTTTGGTCAAGTCAAACCGAATTTAGGTTGACTGAGCTCATCGTATAATTCTCACAAAGCCTGGTTTGATTAATCTTATGGTGATGAATGACAGTGATGGTACACTTGATCGTATGACCCCCCCCCCCTACCTCACCCCCTTTTTAACCCCTTCATACACCGATCACCTGGAACCTGATAACATGATAAAATGTCCACTGTGGTAACCACTCTCCCTGAAAGGGTTAACTCATTCACTGCCAGATAATGCACAAAAATGTGACCACTCTAGTGCAAGGGTTTTTGTCATTTTCACTCAAATTGCAGGATATTGAATTTTCTTAGAGAATTCCTAAATTATATGAGTCTTGAGTGGTATGAGCTTGAAATGAGTGCGGCTGTCCAAAATACAATGCAATACATACATATTGGTATATCCATCCATCCATCCATCCATTTTCCGTACCGCTTATTCCTCATTAATTGGTTTATACTGCATAGCGCTTTAACAACAGCTGAAGCTGTAACAAAGCTCTAACATGGAAAAATTGGCATATGCTGCCCCCTCGTGTAAGGGAAAAAACATCGCCAGAGGTCTTACCAGCGCTTTATCGGCACGCCCGAAAGAAAAAACAAAACCCGAACAAAATCGGGAATGGCCCTCCACGTCACATTTTTCAATTCCTGAATAAATTTGGGTCACGCAGCGAATGAGTTAATTTGAGAAAAAAATTAGTAATTTCACCATACACGTCCCCATAGAACAAGAACATTCTTGAGCTACAGTATATATACAATTGGACAAATCTACCAAATGAATCCTGAGTGTATATCATGGTAGAACAAAACACAGCAGGAGCCAAAAAAACTTCCAATAATTAATTCAGTTTAATTACCTTCTAAAGATGGAGGCATGTTTACCCAATAATAGCTGCAGTGATCCCCAGCTGTATAACCCCACGAAGAGGAAAATCAGCTTGCCTTTGTTCAATAGTAACAATTTGGGATTAAAAAACAACTGGATCATTCATGATGTAATTGTACGCTGAATCGCTTTCAACGATGTCATGGAGAGCATTGATTAACAAACATATGCTTATCGTTCATTTTGAAAGTTTGACAAATTGAAGCTACAAGAGCTTCTCGGGGAATATCTTAATGTTTTAAAGTCCTAAACATGAAAAAAGAAACATTTAGTTTCGATTGACTTAATTGTAAAAGTCAAACACAGATTGATGTGACTAATTTAGACCTTTTGAAATAACACTACTGTATATTTATTCAGCATTTTACTTTCACTAGGGTGGTTGACATTATAACCTGAATAATTGTAATAGTCTTGAATTACTCGTGACAGTCAGTTAATAGGTTCTCATTTGTAGCAATCAGTGCCAGTGGGAACAAAATTCAAAACTAACCAAGATGCAATCATGCACTTGGGAATGTTTGCGGAAAGCATGCGTCTGTCAGAGCCGAAATAAATTTGCTATGTTTAATGAGCTAATCACAAAGTCGTTAACTTTTATGTACCATCACTTTAGAGGAGTCGTTTTGTAGTCAGCGCGTCAACAGAGATGGTGACACGTATGATTTGCTGAACTGCTTTTATTGTTGGCTGAGTGGATTTCACAGAAACAATAGTTTACAACTCCTTAGGAGGAATCTCCTGGTGTCCTGTTGTTTTCGAGTGCCTTTGCAGGTCCTGGAAATGTCCAGAATACACCTATCCATCAGTCGAGAAAAATGATGCTTCTGCTATTCACATCCATTTCCAAGTTAGCTGTGGCAATGTGTTTTTTTATTTATCTGTCACAAGCGGTGGGCTGACACGTTTTGAAAATGACTCATGACATCTACTCCGAAATATATGATACACAGGGGTGTGACAATCATGCTTGAAAAGTGCCACAAACACTTTCTTGTTGTTGTTGTTTTTTTTTTTTGTGTATAAAGTGTATTTTAGCCTCTGACACTAAGTTTGTATTTCAGACCTTTTCCCACAGAAGACACAGCCTTGAATGAGGATGATGTGTACCGGAGCCTTGAGGAGCTGGCAGAGTAAGTTAACACTCGATCATTCCTGCACATGCACAGACAAATTTGTTGAATATATCCATCCATCCATTTTCCAAATTGCTTTATCCTCACGAGGGTCGTGGGTGTTGGGGGACGGGTTGCGGTTGGCTGGAGCCTATCTGGGCCGTCTTCGGGCAGTAGGTGGGAGACAGTCTGAACTGGTTGCCAGCCTATTAACGGGAACATAGAGGACGAACAACCAGTCATGCTCCACCTCACATCTAGGGACAAAAAGAGTATTCAATCAGCCTGGCTCCCATGATTTTGGAATGTGGAAGGAAACTGGAATACCCGAAGAAAACCCATGAGAGCATGCAAACATCACGCAGGAAAGCTCGTGTTGTAATCAAACCCTGCACCTCTGCAGTGTGAAGCCGACGTGCAAACCATACCGTATGACCACCGCATGCCCAACCCTTGCGGCCTAAATGCTGGTCAAATTCTAAATGCTTCCAGAGAATACAACTAATTTGTATTCATATTTTATGAGCAAACATCGTCAAACTGGTTTAAACTGACTTTATTATTAAGATGAATACTGACGAATGGAATGCAGCGATGTGCTATGTAATTCATTTTTTAGGCACCTTCAACCTCTAATGAAATGAACAATCTCACTTACACTCTGCCCGTTGTCATAGTGACACCAGCATTATTCTGTGGCATCCGGAGTGACTGCTTTTTATGATGTGGATATGTGGGATTTCCGGGTGTGAAAGTGAGACGTGTGGCCTGTTCCAATTTGACAATGTTTCCCATAATGACGACTCAAATTAATGGAGAATAATTAGTTACTCGCTGCAAGATAGGTGCCATTCATCATATGGCGATACTGGGAGGAGAGAGGCACAAAAGGAAATGGAAACATGCGAGGGGAAGATATACACGCACTGGATGTGTGAGTGTGACGCTCTACAGGAGCAAATGTGTGTTCTGTCTCTCGAGAAGACAAAAAAAGCGGCCAAGGCACAGTTAACGTGACACAAATCTGCATAGAGAGTGTGGAGTGAGAAATAGCAGTTAAACCTCAAGTGATATAAGTGAAGAAATACAAATATATAAAACTGTGGAAGGCCATTGTGGGGCTTAAGGCAATATATATATATATATATATATATATATATATATATATATATATATATATATATATATATATATATATATATATATATATAGAAAATGAGTAAATACAAAATGACAGGATGGTGCAAAGCCAGATGTGAATCTACTTCAGTTTCAATGAAAAGTACACAGAAACAACAAAAACATCTCTCCCATGGTCGCTTCAGAGTCATGTAAACTTATCAAAAGGAAGTGAATACAGTATATTTTTCGCATTTCAGTGACATGTGAACTGTGGTCACACACGAAAGATGTGGTATGTTTGGACCTAATTATGCAGCTCTGCTTTGTGGATGCTCGTGACCTTTTCGGAAGACCGTGTACGCATTCTGTTTCATCAATGAGCGCACACATAAGTGATTTATCAGAACACACTAAGACACACACACAGAGAACACACTAAGACATGTATGGCACACGAGCCATGCTTTTTGTAACCCTGCATTCAAAGACATTTTAATTTGTCTGAAATATTGCAGCATGGTTTAAAATAAATACATGACTAAACTGTAAAAAATAAGATAGAAGATAATGATGCTCTTTCTGTGTAATAATCATCCATTTCCCTGACATAATACTCCTCAAGAGCCTTTAAAGGAGAAAACATGACAACTCCAGGCATATGGCATCATTAAATGAAAACAGCTTGCACGTAATATTGTCGTAGAAACTCAGTGGCATCATTTACCTCAATGTTAAGATGAAGAATGATGACAGATCGAGCAGATTGTGTTGTAATTAAACAAAGCAAGGGAAACAAACTTTTTCAAACGAATTAGATTTGCTCTTCACAGCCAAGTTTGATTGTAGACCTCCAGGTAATTGAACGGTTGCTCAATGTTTTGTTTTCCACGCCATCAATGAATTTTCAGATAAAGGACATGAGAGATATATTTCATCGGCAGTGTCGCCTCCAGTTTATTCTTAACTCATTTACATGTTTAGAAGAGGTTTCAAATAAAATGTCAGAAACAATTGTGTCAAGTGAAAATTGGGCCAACAGGTTATGAGGGAAACCTCACAAATACAGTCAATGTCAGTTATTACATTTAATAGTAGATTTGTCGAGAAAAATCCGGACCATGCTTATTCCTCTTATTTTTGTGATATCAACTCTTCAAATTGCTGGACGCACAGCTACTTTGGAATGACTCCATTCTGGATTTGACAAAGCATGAAATGGGGCTGTGTTTGGCACAGTCAACAATGGAGTTTCTTTACGTCAAAAATTGCATTTAGATTTCCACTGAAGCAAACATAACCCCTTTGTGTTTTGTACATGTATGTGTAAGGCATTATTTTAACTGTTACTATCACTGTGATGTTATCAGGGTGTAGGATCCTCTGGCATTTGTGCTCTTTGATATTCATTGAACGCATAAGCTCCACAACAGTCGAGGGATGATGGATGATGTAACACTGTACAAAATAGAGCCCCGTCCCCAATAAAAAGAACCCAACGTAAACATTCAAGGTAAAATGAGTTGTCAAATAATTTGAGTACATGGATTAGAAATAAAAAATGATTGGGGATGATGTTTTTTTCCTGCCCTGGGTACACACTTTATGGGTGTCCGCCTTCATGAAAATGTATTCATGCTCTGCGTGACAGACAGTAAGAAGCCACCCCCCATGGTGAAAAGACCAACTTCAAAAAAAATCTTTCCAAATTGTGAAATAAACGTAGATCAGCTCCTTGGTGTGCTTCTATTTTCAAGTTGATCCAGGGAATGCACGATAGCGTGGTGGTTGACTGTGTAGTTAGTGCCCTGTTTATTTTCCATCATCAACTATTGCCACCATAAAAAAAATTATATATATATATATATATATATAATTTTTACAGTAAAGTCTCGTTATATCGATATTCAAGGGAGTCCGAAAAAATATCGATATAACCGGGACTATCGATATATCCGACCCTGTTCGCATGTAATTTTCTCCGTGCGTGCATAGAAGTAGTATCAATATAACCGGGACTATCGATATATCCGATATCGATATAATGAGACTTTACTGTATATATATATATATATATATATATATATATATATATATATATATATATATATATATATATATATGTGTGTGTGTCGACTGTTGCCAGCGTTCCTTATTCCTAATTCCTTACCATGTCCCATATAGGGTGGCAACTGCCGTCTGTCTACTTTTCAAAAGCACTTTAAAAAGTGAAAAAAAAAAAGCCAGAAACAGCTGGAGTGTCTCATGATGTTTTTTTAAACAAACCAAACTTGGAAAAATGTGCTGTCTAAGATGCCCAAATCGCTACTGTGGTTCTTTCTAATGTTGCGTCTTTTAATAGGCCAAAATCATGCTAATATATTTGAAAGAGAAAATTCATTTTGAGCTATAAACAATTGGTTATTCATTATTGAGTGAAATGTTATTCAATAATTATATTTCATATTCAGAAATGTTTGATTATTCAGTTGCTTTTCCAGTTGAAATCCTACCTACCAAAATATTTTTTTTCAATGCAGACCTGCCTCCTATTGAAAATCTGTATTTTTTTACTCTCAGGGGAATTTTTCTCAGTAACAATGATATTGGTGAGTCATGATCGCATCCCCACATCAGGAAATGCTAACTGTGCTATTGAAGCCAATGAGGTACTTTGCTGATTGCGTGCAAACTCCCTGGACACCGCTGTCACTGTGACACTGGCTTGTCACAGTGGTAATCAGAAAGAAAATGTAACCTAATTCATGAGTGCTCATGTTTTCATTCCTTTCCTGTGCCTTACTGATGCACTGTGATGCATACAAATGCTCATGCATATCTCAGTGTCATCAAATGCAGCAAGCGCATGCATACATGCATGCAGCGTGTTTGGAATGATAGCTGTGTGTGAAAATTGTTCTCAGTGAAAATTGCATTTGACATGTATCACAAGTTTGCGCGTCTCCATACAACATAGATTCGAATCAGCTCTCGGGAGGAGTGTATTAACAATTTATGTTGACATTATTTTTCCCCACTTAAACATAAGTGAGAGGAGGTCGCCATCAACAGAACAGTTGACATAAAATGTCAAACCAATACAACACATACAATAAGACATAACCATGCAATAGACATTGTTGGTTTAAGCAGTGATAGAAGAAAGGGGAGAAAATCAAACTGTCCTTTCACCAACGGAACAACCACGGCATATTAAAAACGTGCACACGTCTGTTACAAGCTCAGTTTGAAAGCAAACAAGAAGTTGCAGCGTTCTTTGACTAAAATAGATTGGCTTCTCCGTCCCATGTAAGTCTGCTTCAATTCCAAGCCGTGAATTTGAGTTTCAAATACCCATCGGTGCTGTGTGCTGACACTCCTTCCTTTCTCATCATCGGCTTTACAAGTCATCTTTCCATCCAGGCAAACTGTCCAACAGCAAGGTTAGCTGGTATTCAAGAAGATTGTTTGGGGGAATTGGAGATTTGGAGACCTCTGACGAAAACTTAAGAGATCCTACTATATACCTGCAGTATTTATAGCTCTTATGTTAGTACTTGGGGTCAACTGTCCAGAGCAATGGAGAGTGTGGAAAAGAGGTGAAGAGCCGTGTCCAGGCAGGCTGGAACGGCTGGAGAAAAATGTCAGGTGTGATGTGTGATCGAAGTGTTTTAGCTAGGATTAAAGAAAAAGTGTATAAAACGGTTTTGAAACCAGCCATGATGTTTGGACTGGAAACAGTGCCACTGAAGAAAAGACAGGAAGCAGAGCTGGAGGTGGCAGAGCTGAAGATGTTGAGGTTTTCTTTGGGAGTGACCAGGTTGGGTAGGATCTGGAATGAGTATATCAGAGGGACAACTCATATTAGAGGCTTTGGAGAGAAAGTCAGAGAGGCCAGACTGAGATGGTTTGGACATGTCCAGAGGAGAGAGACTGACAATATCGGAAGAAGGATGCTGAGCCTTGAACTGCCAGGCAGGAGACCGTGAGGAAGACCAAAGAGGAGGTTAATGGATTTTGTCAAAGATGACATGAAGGTAGCTGGTGTGAGAGAAGAGAATGCACAAAACCGGGTTAGATGGAGGACACTGATTCGCTGTGGTGACCCCTGAAGGGAAAAGCCGAAAGGAAAAGAAGAAGATTTATAGCTCCTATGTTAGAACTGAGGCGCTCAAGGACATCAGTCTAATTGCACACTTTTTGGACTACAAATACAATGTCTTGTCACTTTAAAATGGATCACTGATTTTATGGTTTACTGTTATCATATTTTTTTCTACCACTGATTTTTCTTCCATACTTATTTGTCATGTTCTTTTTTTAATGAGGATACAGCATTGTGTTCTACTGGAGTCAAGTTCCTTCTGTTTTCTACATACTTGGCCAATAAACACAATTCTAACTCTGAGTAAACATCAAAGATCTGCTCTGCTTCCCTGAACAGGACTTTTCTTTGATAATCCATTTATTATGAGATCTCATTTTCCTCTTGTTTCCTCGCACTGGCCCTCGACGTCACACAAGAGTCTCTGTGGATGGTGGTCTCATTCCAGAAAAGACATGGTCAAGACAGCCTTGGTGGCTTGTCGTCCTCCCACGCTTCCTTCTCAGTACTCAATAGCAGCTTAATTTCTTCAACAAAGCGAGTGGAAGCTCGTTATTTTGAGCGAACGAAAAAAAAAACTCAATTAAAAACTTCAAAAAGGCCCCAGTATGAGTGTGAAGACAAAGCGTAATATTGGATTTTAAATCAGTTTTATCATGTCTTTTTCACCTGTTTTCACATAGCCAGTAAAAGCAGGATGTATATTGCCCCCACTGCAACATAGAGAGCTTCTGCTCAACCTACCGTTTTTCCAATACACAGTGTATGTATAATGCCAATCACTCAATACATGTGTTTCTTCTTTGTCTTTGGCCCAATACTCTAGCACACTGAAAACTTTCATTCACTTCATATTGGCCGTGTGACTAAAAAACATGAGCCCAGTGTGCATTAAGACGAATGCAACCTTAATAAAGAGGTCCTGATAGGTCATTTATCCAACTTGTGTTGTTTTTATTTCAATCCAGCGAGCACGACCTGGGTGAGGATGACATCTACGACTGCGTCCCGTGTGAGGACGATGGCGATGATATCTATGAGGACATCATCAAGGTGGAAGTACGACAACCCATGGTGAGGGTTTGCTGCACCCTATCACAAATGTCTTTGAGCACAAGGTGGGGGACACCCTGTTTTGCTTGCCAGCCAATCGCAAGGCACACACATCCAAATATAAATGTACACATACTTACACCTGTCCAGAGCAATGGAGAGTGTGGAAAAGAGGTGAAGAAGTGTGTCCAGGTAGGCTGGAACGGCTGGAGAAAAATGTCAGGTGTGATGTGTGATCGAAGGGTTTTAGCTAGGATGAAATAAAAAGTGTATAAAACGGTGGTGAGCCAGGCATGAATGTTTTAGAATGTGGTAGTCAACCAAAGTACCCAGAGAAAATGCACGCAGTCATGGGGAGAACATGCAGACTCCACACAAGAAAGTCGGAGCCAGAATTGAACCGTGCATCTCTCCACTATGAGGCCGACATGCAAACCAGTCTCCCACCATAAGGCATGAACCCAAACCACATGGGATTGAGGGGAAATTATCAGTTGGCCTATCTTCATATTTTTTGTGAAACCATCAGAATCACGATGGTATCCTAATAAATAATATCACAATGGTAACCTAATAAATAAGATGCCACTTTTCATATACACTGACAACCTCACTCTTAATATATTGACTGAATAACCAAAAATTAAAACACATTCAAAGATGACGACTAAATCCTGTTTTTGAAGAAAACAATGCAAGTAAGTCAGAATCAGAATCATCTTTATTGGCCAAGTAGTACACACAAGGAATTTGTGTACACACAATGAATTTGTGGATAATACTAGTAGCGCTTCACAGAGACAGCCACAGGCGTCGGCACCATCTTGGCCAATTTAAACATTTAAGACTTTTAACAGTGTGTCACACAGAGAAATGCTTACTAATGAACTGTCAGAGCATTCCAAGTCCATGTGAGGAATACTGATAGTATTTTTGTAAATCTCTGGACAATTATACATAAAAAGGCAAAATTCGCGATACATGTTATCTGTATTGGTGTAAGTGATCCAAGTTCCTCCTGTGCCTTGTGATTCTTTTGCACGTGTTTTGATATCTGTGACCGATATTTTGCCTTTCTCATGCTGCAGATCAGATACATGCAGGTGAGTGCCGCTGTGCTTATGATCACTCCTGGCTTCAAAGTGAACCCATCACCCCCCATCCTCGCCCACAGACTCTATCATTACTATATTATAAAAAAAAAACAACACCAACAACAAAAGCGTCCCAAAAGGATGACTTGCCAATTAGTGTGTTAATCAGATGCACGGGGCAGCTGCCCCGTACCCATGGGAGCAAATGTGACATCAAGGGATGCCACAATACCTTATGCATGGTAGATAAGCATGCTCATATTATCTCAAAAATTGATTCGACCTTTTATTGCGCCTTCATAGCGGGTTTGAGAATATATATATATGATAGTTTTCGATGTTTTTGGTTGGGGAGATTGGCGGGTGTTTGGGTAATCATTTGCATGACATTTTATGAGAGAATGTGTGTACTCTTATCACTACGTGCTCAATGCATTTGATATGTTTACGCAGCTTAACAGCATGCATACTCAGTTTCTTGAGCCAGAAAGTGAGCGTCTTGCTCCTTTATTTCAGTCGTCTGAACAGCGCACAGTAAACAAATGTGACATCAGTTCGATTAAAAATGTTGAGTGAAACTCGAAACAGATTTAAAATATGAATTAGCGTATTGTCAACCAACAGAATAGTGTCCAGTGTCAAACAACAGACATAAATGCAGCGTTAAGTGTGACAATTACAAACAATGCATTTTGGCAATCCTTTTGCATGCTAATTAGCTTGTTCGAACTAATTTAGCGGCATCGCTCCGTTTATACACAGTGCTCCGAGCTAGCAAGTCTCAGGGACAACACTTGACAAAAACTTTCTCCGAAGTATACTTCTAAATACAATCAAACTTTCAGTCATTGCTTTCGAATGTGTGTACAACGAAGAAATGCAACACATGAGAACCAGTTAAAATGACCATAGGATGACGACTCGTCTGACAAAACATACCTCCGACCCATGCGCAATGCCATGTGGTTAACCCATAATGCATTGCGACTAATCGATGGATATTTCACATAACACAATTACCCTTTGGAATGTTTGGATGGAAAAACATGAAGTATGACGTTTCAATACAATAGGGACATGGTATGGTTCTACTTTAAAACTTTATTGAAACTTACTGTGGGCATAATACTATTTTAGATTATATTTTATACTGTATAATGTATTCCTTTTTAAATGTGTGATGTTGCAGTTGTGATTTGGGGGATCTTGCAGTTATGTTTTTTTTTTTAAACCACAGCACCCCCTGCCATGTTGCATGATCAGATCAGTTGGAGGTGGCTCTCAAACAGTCTTTTACTCACAGTAAACTTACTCTGACTTGTGATTTACTTCTGTGCATTCTAGAAAATGGGCATGACAGAAGATGACAAGAGGAATTGCTGCTTAGTCGAGATTCAAGAAACTGAGGCCAAGTATTACAAGACTCTAGAAGACATTGAGAAGGTAAGTGAGGACATTTTGTGTACCGATTTCCATATTTGTTCAGATTCTTTTTCTTTTTGGGCGGGTTCCTGTGCCTCTTCCTGGCCCCCGAAAATACCATCTCATGTCAGGAGCACAATTGTCACAGAAAGTGATAAATAATCCAATCCAACGCAATACAATACAATGAAATACATCTTGATTAATATCACAGTATCTGCAGCTGGAACAAGGAGCTTCATAAAACAGATAGCATGAAATAATATAATGAACACAACACATATCATAAAAACACAAACAGCCATGCAATTTTAACCACTTTTCCCTCATACATTTTGCTGTTTGGAGCAGTTCTAGATCAAAGAGGAAAGTGTCCTTTCACCAGTTGATCAAAGAGGTCATGCTCAAAATTTGCACGTCTGCTTCATGCTAACTTTGAAAGTAAACAAGTCGCTGTCCATTGGCACAAAATAAGAGATTGGTTCACATCTCCTGTTCCCTGTAAATACGCTTCAATTCAAAGCAGCAACTCTCAGTTCCAAATATACCTTTGCTCCCCTCATCATTTTCGGCTCCACAAGCCATCCCTCCAACCGCTCCAGTGCAGACAACAGTGCTGCCATCTCTGCTAATCTAAACAAGTCTGTGGAAAATGCCCATTACAATCACAAAAAAAACACAAATGCCCCAGAGTTGTCCAGCACCGACAGTCAAATAGTAGTGACATTCTTTTCCATCAAAATCAGTGCTTCTATGTGCGTGCTGCCAAGAGGGGAAAACCACCAAGTGCAGATTTGTATTCTTTGACAACTGTCAAGGCCGAAAAAAAAGACTGAAAACATCAACATCGGGTCCACATAATGTAACAACAACTGGACACATATCATGTGTCAATACAAAAGACAAAAACAACAAAAAAACAAGGCCCTTGTTGACAGTTTCCAACTACAACGCCATTATGAAAAAAAATTGAATAAATCATGGGCCGCCATGTGAGAAACTGTAACTATGTCTTACCGTGGGTTACCTCCACTGTCCCAACCCCTCTAGTAAACACAACCATTCAGAAGTCCCTTCCCTCACTTTAATAAGTGAAAATCAGCTTTGCTAAGACATCACTTTTCACGTGGACAGCTTTCATTTGTGAGGTGCGGTTAAGAAACAAATCATGAGCCCCAACTAATTTCATTAAACAAAATGTGTATCCTGAGTTTCCTGCATCACACCAGCACAAGACTAAATTAGATTAAACAGTCTCTGTATGATCATAGGACTCATTAAGCTTAATTGAGTTGGGTTTAATAAAGCCTTCAGCACGTTGTTGTTGATCGAGTTGTTCATATGATGATGGAATGTCACAGCACAAAAAGTATATGATGAGCAGGTTCCCTTTTGGATGAAATAAAGTGCTCTTTCTGAATATATGATGCATGGGTATGCCTTTCACGACTTGTTTTTCCCCACTAAAGAACTACATGATTCCACTGAGGCAAATTGTGAGTCAACAAGACATGGAGGCCATCTTCGTCAACCTCGAGGTCAGTGCCTGGAGCTACACGTTCTTCCTTCTGTTGTGCGCCTGGTGAAGGATGCTTTGCGCATACAACGTTAAGCCTCCACAATTCAACGTTCTTCCTTTTTTTCTGGAAATGTTCTGTATAATCCAATTAGTGTTGTTTTGACAGAACATTTTTATTTGCTAGTTATTAATGCGGGATTGGGAGGCTTGTTTTATACACAGGTCTGAAACAACAAATATTAATCATCGTATCAAGTTCCTATTTTATCACAATGAGCATCGTCAATGAATTCTTAAAGTAAGAAACAGATAAATATCAACATGTAAAAAATTTATCTTCAAATTATCACTTTGATGACATCACAGCAGATTTGCTCAGTCCATTCATGAGTGGGTTGTTTAAAAAAAAAAAAACATATCCCCGGGTACTCACGTGGCGTTTGGGGTCGAACTTGTGCATGTGGCCATAAATGTATTAATGTTGTTTCCCAAGTAGTCTGCAACTTTGAGAACAGAGCACTTGTGCAGATATTTATTTTTATTTTGTATTTTTTTCCTCAGGATGTTATCAAAGTACATTTTGCCCTCCTTCGTGCCATTGACCTCAACATGGTCACCGGAGGAAACGGTTTGGGAAAAATCTTCCTTGACTTCAAGGAACGGTATGTCAACGTTTGATTTCTTCTTGTGCTAATGCTGTGTTTCTGAAAGAATGCAGATTAGAATTACATTTGTTTAAATACATAGTTTGGTTCATGCCTATTATACATTTGATTTGGACACCCCAAAGTGGGATATTCAGACAATTACCAGCAGATGGTTCAATTCAGCGACTGTAGCATGCTTTTGGACTGAGGGAGAACCCTTGATAAAACAGGAAGTACATTTTTGCATAACAATATTACATTTCACCATGCGTCACTCCGTGGCTCCTTCTCCTCATTTGATTTAATTTCTATTTGGCATGTAGTACTGAGGATTCAGTTCGACACAGTCATTTACAGCTGACGAATGGACTTCAAGTTAACTGGGATAGTTGTGGTCGGAGTCTGGGAGCAGCGTTTTCTTTCCGTTGGATCGAGCTCTTGCACATGTTCCCGAAATCCAGTCTGAGTTGATAATTTGCAGTTGTGAGGGGATTCCTGTCTTTTGCACTGTGTGTAGCCGCTTCCAAGGTAATTGTGTTGTAGGTGATGATCAGTTCTACCCCCAGTCATGATTCCACAGTGGGAGTGGATATGCCATTTCCCTTCAATGATTCAGTCATTACAGTGAGAGCAAGCTCTATGTCTTTTTTTCCTCCCATGAAAGTTGTTTCATGTTCTTTTCATGCTTTCACACGTTGCGTACCACATTCTTTGCAAGGTGGCAAACACAAACCTGTTTTCCAATTATATGTCATTTATTTGGGTAATCAGACATGGCTTTGCAAAGGAAGGGCAATGCTGCACTCTACTTTTTAACATGGAGACATATCAACCCTGTCTCACTAGAGTATTATCTTGCCAACAAAGTCACCTATCATTCTGCTGTCTATTCTCTGTAATCTAATGTGGCAGCCGTTGGAACAGGTACGATAACAAACTTTAGTTTATGAGATGTCAAAGGTGTTATGACGTGTGATTACAAGCTGGCTGTTGTGTTGAATGACCATGAATGGAAGTACGCTACATTTGGTTGGCAGGGAATGGTCGGATGCTGGGGAAATGGGCAGGGCTACAAGCAAATCAACATCTACTTCTGCCCTGTCGATGAACTGTCATTGTCGTTTGTGTATGGCATTTAAAGAGCATGAGAAAATGCACTTTGAATGGTGGCAAAACAAATGGACCAATCATGCCCACAATGCCGAAAAATTATATTATCGTTCTTTTTATTCTCACCAATTCATATAAATCTGCAAACATACCTAAACTCAGTCTGACCCATTACTGCACAGATTTACTGTGCGCCTCACACCACTCCTTACTGCTCATCTCCCCCTGAGGCTCAGCAAAATGTTTCTGGAATCTTAAGTCATACAGATCCATTATTTTGCACGGCTAATCTACCCAACAGGATCGTTAAAAATATGTATTACACATATTTCTGTCTGGTTGAGGTTATGTTTTGTTTTGAACATTTCCACTAAATTAATCATGCGGGCGTTTGTTGAATTCTTCAATATCCTTCTTTTAAACAAAACTTGACTCCTTTCTTAGAGACAAATATTCTTATTCAGCTTCTATTCAAACACAAAATGGCTGATGACATTGTTCATATTTACATTTAGTGACATTCTTCAAAATGTGACTGAGGTTTATTTTGAGAAAGGAGTTCATTAGATTTGCAGATTTTCTGCGTCACAAGCTTTGACTCAATGCATGTGATTGACACGTGAACGGGCCTAATTTTGGCACCGCCACTGTCTTGTCTCTCAGAGGCCACAAACAACAGTGACCGAGGGATTTGAACTCCCTCATCAGACATCCTGGTGATGTTTCTGAGGACCTCGCCGGCTAATTAATTTGGTTATCTATGCTTGTAAGTCCCGGTGACCTTTACAACAATGTGCTTGAATCATTTTTCTCCCGTGTTGGCACGAAAGATGAAAAGCCCTTTTTTTATCATTTGTCATTGAGCTGAATGCCATGGTGAAAATGTCACCGGTTTATCACGACTGCAGCTCGATTCTTAAAAAGCATGAATGGAAACGCGGGCAAAGAGGCAGCCCTCGAAAGTCAATGGCCACCTTAGCGCCCTCTCATCTTGATATCCTCATCTGCGACATTCCCTGAGTCCAAAGTCACCCGGCTCCTTGATATTCTTGCAGTGCCTCATCATGGCCACCCAATGAGGCTCTTCATATGAGCATTTCGGCACCAATTACTTCATTTCCTGTGTGTCACACGAGTTGAATGGAGGTGAGAGTGCCCCAATGCCATGTGTCAGAGAGTATTAGCTGTCACTACAGCTTGTCGCTTTTAGTTTGCTGCAAGATTTCTTCAGCGGCGCTCCTCGACTTTGAGTGCACTTGCAAAGGATTTTACGACCTTATGCAACTCTATACTACAGTGTGCCCCACTATTATTATCGAACATTAGGGACCAGTTTGGCCCACAAATACCAAAACACAATCATTCTGCATATAATTTGCACCCAACAGACATTCAATGAAGGGAAAAAAAACAACTAAAACTCATAACATTACAGTATCCATTTATGTTTTAAATCACTGAATTGAATTGTCATCCACCCATTCATATTTTGATTCGCTTATCTTCACAAGGGTTGCAGGGTGTGCTGGAGCCTATCCGAGCTGTCTTGGGGCAGTAGTTGTGGTACACACTGAATTGGTTACCAGCCAATTGCAAGGCACACAGATGAACAACCATCCGTGTTTACAATCACACGTAGGAGCATTTGAGAGTTTTCTATGAGCCTGCCATGTATGTTTTTTCGAATATGTGAGGAAACCTGAGTACCTCGAAAAAACTGACGGCTCAGGGAAAACATGTAAACTTCACACAGAAGGCTGGATTTGGAATCGCGCACCTCTTCACTGTGAGGCCACCGTCTTCACAGTTATCCACAATGCCACCCAATATCAGAATTCTATTGATATCAGACAAGGAAAATTGATGAAAATTGAATAATCACTTTTATAATCTAGTCTGATGTCTAAGACTATATTTTTTACTTAGCAACACTTAAGACACATTTTTATCTGAAGTATTGCTTTACCAACATTTACCTGACTGACTGGAATAAATTGCATAAAGTATTACTGCTGCCTTATATCAACGTATAAGGTATTCGTTTTAGAAAAAAAAAACCTCAAAGGCTACAGGAATTTGACATTTTTGGTACGTTGCAAAAAGAAACAACAAAAGTGAATTAGCTGGAGGCTTATAGGAATTTACAGACAATGTGAATGTTTCTTTCTTTTATAGACTGTGAAAACATAGAAATAGAATTGATGAGCGGTTACCTCCTACTGTGTATGCTGTGCCCGGAGTTGGTGTCAAGTGGAGCGTGTGTGATTGACTAATTATGGATGCCTGAGCCAAGAAGTGGCTGAATGCTGCAATGTGCTCATTAGCCCTCTGGCACACATCGGTGGAAGTACCAAGCTTCTGACACCACTGTCATTACATTTTAAATCTATATTTTTTGTTTTTGTTGTTTTCCATTGTTTTTTTTCTCACACTGCACAAAGCATTAATGGTTGTTGGCATATCCATTTGTTGCAATAAACTTGAGATGCACTATTGTTTTTTTTAATTAGTTCAATATTGTGTACAAAGCAACAGCTGCTTATTATTTTTTTTTACATTGGCCAAGCAATATAAATTGCAGCTCAGAGTTCCAGGTGAGTTTAGGTTGCATTGTGAGCATTTGTATTCATTCAGAACATACAGATGAAACAGAACATGATGATGAAACATACAAAATATTAAAACAAACACAACATACCCAAGTGTTTCATTTTTAGCTCTGGAGTATGATCCATATAATCTCCACTTTTATGTACAAATTGTTTGTGAAATTTAAAAAAATATGTCCTTACTGTTGTTGTTGCGTTCTCCACTATGGTAAGGGAGATGTAACTATGCGAATGTAACCAAAATACTAAATAAGGTACTTTTTAACCATTCACATTTTAACCAGTCACCTTAGACAGTTCTTACCGAGAAGTAAAAGAGGTTTGTTTCCAATTGTTACTTAGCGGTCTTTGTTTTGCTGATCAGGCAGTAATAGTTTTCTGAATTACCCAAAGGCATTGTGTTACCAGCCTTTGACTGATTTTAATTTTAAGACTTGATGTAATCCACAAGTGGCAGTCCCAAAAAATGAGCAAATAATCAAAATTGCCCTTTTTAACGGCCAATTTGCAGCTCCGAAATCCTATTGGACCACCTACATCCTGCCCACCACATTTTCCGGCTACGCTCCTCAGGCAAGCGTGACGATCCATGTGCTGCAAAAGCAGCAGACACTCAAACTGCTTCTTCCCTTTGGCCATGAACTCCTTGAACAGTAGCCCAAATCTATAAAGACTGTGTTTTTTTCACACCGCTGTCGAGGCAATGATCATTGTAGCTCCAGCTCTGTACATATTTGAACAATTGTCATTGAATGACAACACCAGACACGATAAAGCGCCCAAGGACTTTCTGGACAATTGCACACTTGAAGTTGCTCTACAAATACTGCTACTGGTCACTTTAAAAATGGTGCACCAACTGCACAACCACCATAGTGTTGTATTCCACCAATGATTACCTTATCTCTGCTCTGTAATTTTCACCATTGTTTTTCAATATGTATGTGTCATGTCCTTGTTTATCTTGCTTGCTTGTTTTTGACAATACAAGGGTAGCCTGTACATTCGGATTCATTATGTGTTCAACATACTTTAAATATGATTCTTATTCTTTATTAGGTCACGCCAAATTGTATTCTGCAATACATTTTACTGCTTGTTGCTTTCAATAAACACATGTACTTGATAAATGGAATATACAGTACCGTTGCCCCAAATCAATTTATTAAATTTCCCATCATTACAATTTCCCAAGTTATTTTTGAACCCCCCACACTTAAGAATACTTTTCAACAAAGTTGTCATGGAGGGGGGGCAGCTGAGGGGAGCTGCCTCCTTCACCGCAGAACAGGTCTTAATCAAACAAACGTTTGATGGGGACTCATGGCGGGTGGGAGTCACGCTGCGGAGACACGCCATTAACTAATAAAATGAGGTGACAGCAGTGTTACACATCACCTCCAGTTTCCCAATTTGCCGGTTTCTTTTATTGGCATGCTAATTGGATAGAGTGGGATTTCTCGTGTTCAAATGTACTTTTTGGGGTGGAAAGAAAAGTTTTCTTATCCAGGGCAGAGTTTATACTGTCATCACTCAAGCTTGACATTGGAGCAAGTTATGGAAAGAGTAGAGTCGCCTCCACAAGTCGAGGCTCACTCTTCGACGCTGATGTCACACTCGCTAGCTCGTATGCTATATTGCAGAAGTTCTGATATTCGACTAAAAGTACACCAATATGCTTAATAATAATAACAACAACAACAGCAACAACAACAACAACAATAATACTACTACTACTACTAATAATAATAATAATAATAAAACTGAACTAAAAGTAAGCATTGAAAAATATATATAATAAAATCCCACTGAAAATGCAACATTTGTTACCATGACGATGACGAGTGGCTCTCGCAATTGGCTCGCTTATTTTATGCATCGATTGCATTTTGAATCAGAGTCGGCACTTTATTACTGAAGCGCCAAATTACAATTAGTGTCCTCATCATGATGTCCCTGATCCACTGGTGAAGAGACGCTTTGATCCTCTCCTCTTTCATGTGGAACTGTACAAAAAGTGCTCTCTGTGTCTTTGTGTTGTCATCTTATTTATTATTTAGTTGTTTGTTTGTTTTTTTACTTCAAGACGGCGTCGCGAGAGTGGCTGCCTTTCCAGCAGCTCATGTATTTTGTTTTTCTACTTTCATTCCTTTCATAACTGCTGCCGTGAAGTGTAAATTTCTCCACTGCGAGACTAATAAAGGAAAATCCAATGAAAAATCCAATCCATGCAGTGGTAGAATGTTTTCATGATGGTTGGTTAGAACTTGCCATTTTAACTGAGTTTGCGATTGTAAATTCCCAACCCTCAGTGCCATCCACGCAAGTGTCACACTGCTCTCGTCTCCCCCGCAGATCTTTGAGAGGCTTGATTTGACTTCAAGGTTCCCCATGTTAGACTATCATGCCAGGGTGCCAACTCTCTTAAGCACACTGCAATCCTTGCTTGCGGCCTATGTTGTACTCAGTGAGCGAGAAGAATGTGTCACGTGCTTTGGGAAACGCCCATGTTGGATTGTCAACCCACCCACCCCCTATGGTTGAATTGCTACATTTATGTCAGGTTTACATTATGATATCTAATGAACATAGCCTTCATATCTTCACTGCTCAAAATGAACACATTTTCCCCTCCTTAGTTTCCTGATAAGAGCAACTCATCATAGCAATGGAATCAAGCACCATCTTTTTTCTTGGCCCTCAGTCATTACATTTTATTGGTGAGACACCTTCAAATATTGCCCTGGGATTCAAATGTAGTCATTACTTATTCATGGTATTCACAATTTCATCCAAATGTTAATACATTTATTCACATCTTCCCTCATTGTGGAAGATTGCTCCTCGGCTCACCTCTCACATTTTGTTATAAATCTTAAAATTAATGTGTAGCACATTGTCCTAATTGGTTTAGAGTCTACACTGGGCTGTCTGTCTTGTCTGAGGGCTTCCTCAAAGACATATTTACACGTTTAATGTAGAGACGGTAAAGCAGCATTCTATTTTTGGGGTCAGTTAACATTTTGTGTTTTGCAACAATTATAAAGATACCAAAAAAATACCAAAAGTAGCCTTGATCAGTGTAGTGGTTGAAAAGTACCTGATATTAAAGGTTGCAAGGTATCAATTTGGTGATGTGAGTTGACTTTAGATTCAGGCATAGACATGCCAATATTACACCCAAAAGCATCCATCAAGATTACCGACAAAGTTTAAGTGAATTTTACAACATAAACCCTTGGATAAAAAAAGTCCGATTTTTAAAAAAGGATAGGCCTGCACATTATTACTGTTTGAGGGGTAAAATGGTTTTATGAAGAGGATATTCATCTTAGACATCATTTTATGCCACCGCCTGAATTCTTAATTTTAATTGTGTCTGGATTTTGATTTTCTGTTCTCAGTTTATTAATTTATGGCCAGTATTGCAGCCACATGGAGAACGCTCAGAAGACACTGGATGAACTAATAGCAACACGTGAGGATGTGAAGATCAAAATAGAGGTAATCACTTGCACCCACACGAGCCATGTGTATTTATTTTATTTTGATTCATTTAATGAATGCATTTTTCAAGCAGCACTGATTCATCCCCTTGAGGGGAAAATGCCTTTGCGTTTCACATTTCACTGCTGTTTGTTTGACAAAAACCAAAATAAAGATGTAGGTATTTTCAATATCGTGGCCCGGTGGTTCGGTGTTTAGCGTGTTGACGTCACGGTGCAGAAATACCATTGAAATTCCATCATCAGCCTCCTTATTTGAAGCTAGTTCTCTCTCTCTCTCTCTCTCTCTCTCTTTCTCTCTCTCTCTCTCTCTCTCTCTCTCTCTCTCTCTCTCTCTCTCTCTCTCTCTCTCTCTCTCTCTCTGTCTCTCTCTGTCTCTCTCTGGCAACCAATTCAGGGTGTCCCTTGCCTACTGCCCAATGACTGCTGGGATTGACTCCAGCACGTCCCATGACCTTTGTGAGGATAGGTGGATCCTAAAATTGATGAATAGATGGATAATAGGTATACGTATCACTAAATGTTTCTGAATCCTAACCCTGAAACTAACTTCAAATAAGGATGATGGAATTTCAATGGTATTTCTGCACAGTGACAACAATTTTTAAACTATTTCATCGCATAAACCGGATAAAAACTTAACAATAGAGCTGGTCATGTGTAAAATTCTATAAAAACAAAGTTTTCTTTTCACCAACTTTTAACATCAACATTAACATCTGTACATAAAAATCTCTCTATTTTTCTGCCACGGGGCATCTTGGCACCTATCCCAGCTGCCTTTGGGCAAACACAGGGCACACTAACTTTTCAAACCATCCTCTGCTTGTTTAAAAATCATACTATTCAGGAGATCTTAACCAAATATGTCAGCATTTTCGCAAAAATAAAACAACAACAATATTAATGCGTCGGTCACGAGGAAGACGTGACATATGAGGAAGTGACGTATAAGGAAGCAGAGGGTAGTCGAGTGATGCATTCAGATGCACTCAGTTTGGTTGAGAACCAAATTTCGGTTGTATACCGGGGCATAAAAAATATGACATTTTTGGTTGAAAACTGAATGGGATGAGAACCGAGACGTTCAAAAACCGAGGTTTGACTGTAGTTTAAACAGCCATACACGTAATTGATAGAACACAAAAAAACTAAATAAAATGTGAGTAAATAATGCAGACTCTGAAAAGTGATTTAGTTGCAATCGTTTGAACCACAAATGTAGTGCAAACCCAATTTTGTCACCATCTTCTTGCATTCTAGAGCTATTCAGAAACAGCAAATGTTATTTTTAACCCTTGCGGAAACATGCCATTTGCTGTGGTCAAAGGAACCTCCAAGTAAGCGTGCACGGCATTCGTGTCAGAAAGTGCCACGCAAAATATGCAACACATCGCTGCTATATTTACCGAGTGCCCTGAATTGTTAACCAAGAATGCGGAATGAATGAATTAAATAGGAAATACAACATGCTGCACAACGCAATGTTTTAAGAAAAACAGTCCAACTGTATGTGTTGTTACTTGCGACAGGAATGTACGATGAAAGTGCAGGAAGGAAAGTTCAAGCTACAGGATCTTCTGGTGGTTCCCATGCAGCGGGTACTCAAGTATCACTTACTGCTAAAGGTAGGTTCTAGAAGGGGCTGGATTATTCTGGGGAAAAAAAATCAGCACCATCATTCGGATTGAGATTGAAATTATGATAAATAAAATGTTTGTAGTCGGTGACTTCAAAACTATTTGTTCAATGACTCAAAATTAAGGCTCAATTTACGAACTTAATTGGTTCCCAGACAGAGTGTGTAAGGCGAAAAGTGTGTATCTAAAAAAAATGCCATAGGAAACCATTAAAATGGGAATAATCCGTTCCCGGGTTTCCATAAAATATACTTTTCAACTAAATAAGCCTTAAAACTACACACAACATACCTTATTTTATGTATAATAAATGTGCTATTGTATTGTAATGAAATAAATACACTGCATTGTATCATAAAGTCACTTTATTTACATTTGTGATGGTCATTGATGGCTTGATGGAATGGCGTTGAAGGTCGAAGGTCAAAGGGAATTGCTGTTTGGAAAGAGAGGCGATTTACATGAGGACTGTAATTAAAGAAATAAACTGTGCTGTAAAATAAAGTTTTATTTACCTTTTTTATGATTGTTGATGGCTTATGGAAGGAGAGTCACCTTCCATAAGGACTGTTGGTAAGTTAACCTCTGGTGCTGTTCGGTCGTGTGCTTCCGCCGAAGATCACTCCGCCAGCCGTGGTGGGTGTCTATTATGAAAATAGTGCTTATTATAAGGTATAATTTTCAGAAATTTGACGTTTGTAAGACGAAAAGTTTGTAAAATAAGGTGTTTGTAAGTTGAGGTCTCACTATATTTTTAAAAATCCCCGCCCCCAACACATCCCACACCGTTGCATCTGCCTGATCTTTATAATGCTCATTGTATCTTATATTATTATTCATTTTTTTATTTTGGTTTATTTTTCTCATGTTCATAAATCTTTGCACTGAGTGAGCTAACCTTGACCCACACCGTTTGCCGTATTTTCTGGTGTGTAAGGCGCACCGGAGTACAAGGCGCATCCCAATGAATGGTGTATTTTTAGACATTTTCCATAAATAAGAACCACCGGAGTATCAGGCACACCTTCAATGAATAAAAAAGGTTATCCAAAAATAATATTTAAATATAAAACTCACAACTGGGAACAATTTAGAGTGTTAACCTGCCGCACATGATTTTGCAATGCGAGAAACCATAGTACCCAGATAAAACCCACGCAGGCACAACGAAAACACTCCAGAAATGAAAGCCGGAGTCGAAATCCAACTCATTCGAGTTCATAATACATTGCAGAATTGCTATATGTAAGGTGAGAGAAGATCCAGACAGTACTGCGACTTCTCTATCACTTTGAATCGAAGCCCAGTACTACTGAGTAAAGCACTCAGGTCAAATCAACCGTGAATTGACAAGATTAAGCTCAGCCCATTTCGCTCTTCAGGAAGGCGCCGCTGAACACTGTTGCTATGGGACTTGGCGAACGTATCCGTTTATTGCACATGACAGAGTGTGACTGGCCGTAGGACACGTGTTCATTTGATGTCAAGACATCATCCGAGGAATGTTTCTATCTTCATCCATGAAATGAAAATGTTCCAAAAAAACTGTCTCCTCAAGTGGTGTTTCACTACGTCCAAGTCATGCTACTTCTACGTTTAGTTCCATTTTTAGCATGCACATCATGAAGCTCTGTTTTGGGGTTTTGTTGATTGTCTATTGTGAAACCATTGTCTTTTTTTTCTATCCCTTTCAGAGACAACAGTGGACAGCTGATCGTGTTATTCAGTTATCATTATTGGTGCATGACAGGGGAATCACTTAGTGAGAATGCGGCCTCAGGAAATATGAGGCCATGTTTGTTGTTATGTTCCTTGTCTCAATTTAAAGCTGACTGGCTTAAATACCAAGACCCAGTTGTACCAACATTAAACAACAATTTACAAAGCAAATACATTGTTCACAATGGACAATGATGTGCATTTTTCAAAGTACCTCAAGTTTCTATGCAACAAAAGGGGAAATCACTACAACGAAATTTTATAGGTGTACCCAATGAAGCGTCGAATATGTGATGATGTTTGCATTCTCATAAGATACAAGGGTCAGCAAATATTTTTTTTCTGGAAGTGGGGAGTATAAGGACTTCTCTTGTTTTTCTTACGTAGTCTCCCATCACTTTTCCCCCATCTTTTCACAAGCTTCCATCTTCCCTAAGTGTCAGAATCTTTGCTAACGCCACAAGTGTAGTGTAAACATTAGTCCAATTAGTTACGCTGTCATATGGAAGCTTTTGCACAGATGGGAAAAGTATGTGACAGTGCTGGAGATTATGTTGATTTTTTTTAAATTCATTCATTCATCTTCCGAACCGCTTATTCCTCACAAGGGTCGCGGGGGGTGCTGGAGCCATCCCAGCTGTCTTTGGGCACTAGGCAGGGGACACCCTGAACTCGTTGCCAGTTATTCGCAGGGCACGAACAACCATTTGTGCTCACACTCACATCGCGGGACAATTTGGAGTGTTCAGTCAGCCTGCCATGCATGTTTTTGGAATTGACTTGGAGAAAACACACACAGACTCAGTGAGAACATGCAAACTCCACACAAGGAGGCCAAAGCTGGAATTGAGGTCACCCTTTTATAAATGATTTTATAATTTCTTTAAGTAAGCTATCTCTATTAGAAGTCATTATACCAAAAAACTCATTTTTTTTTTTATTGAATGACCTTCGTATAATTCCAGAGCGAAAAGATCCTCTTCACATTTGCAATAGAATTCTGACTTTGTAGTTCTTGTATGATATAAGCAAGGGCATACTTGAATTTATTTCAGTATACTCTGTTGCCCAACATCTGCTTTTTCACTCGCGATGATTTATTATGTCAAATTCTCATTGCAGCTCAACGGCATTTCATACATCATTGCAGCATTTAATTACTCCCCTTCCCCCGGTGGAGGACAAGGGGAAAAAAAGCTGATCATGAAGATGTGGAATGTTTGTTTGCGGGGAAACGGCATTTGTGGTTTTCTTTTTCTTGCAATTTCAATGCTGGAGTCTTCTTGCAACTCACTCCCATGTCCTCTTTTTAATGCAATGGATGTTGCAAGGCTTTGATAATCAGAGTAAAGAGCTGCTATACATCAATTCAGCAAAGCTCAGCCAATATCATCGAAATTTTAACCGTTGATGACAATAAAACGACATAACAGAAAAACAATTCCCTCCATCCAGGAACTTTTGAGTCACTCCGCAGACCGACCGGAGAGGCAACAACTAAAGGAGGCACTGGAGGCTATGCAGGTGTGTCTTGCAAACATTTACAATTGATTGCAAATCAGAAATTGACCTTCTATTTATGTATTTATTTACCATCAGGATTTGGCCATGTACATCAACGAGGTCAAGCGAGACAACGAGACACTGAAGAAAATAAGTGAATTCCAAAGTTCAATAGAAAATCTTGTAAGTATTTTCTCAGACACCGAAGCTGTTTTAGTGTTGGTTCGTTTATCAGCTTCACTGAACTTGACTTTATTTTAGAAAGTGCAATGGGGTTGGCTCAGAGACCCATTTTCAGAAACCTTCAACTACCTAGTCTACCTTCAATGCTTGTTGGTATTAGTTTAACTCCTAGTTTGTGTTGTAAAGGTAGAGAAAAGGAGTCAAAAGATATCAAGAGAGCACTCACTAACTGTGGGTACCCTTAGTGGTCATTCAACGAATGTCAGAAAGAAAGAACAGGGAATGAAACCAAAAATTCTCAAGATACAAAAAGTAGAGGAGTAGCAGTACCTTACATTGCAGGAGTTTCTGAAAAACTACAAAGAGTCCTTTGGCAACACAAAATTCCTACTTATTTCAAACCGATAAACACGTTAAGGCAAAAATTAGTGCATCCAAAAGAAAGGCTGCCAAATGAAAAACAAAGTAATGTAGTTTATTCAATACATTGTAAGAAAGAAAATTGTAAAGAGCAGTACATTGGGGAGACTCAACAAATTCTCAAAAAAAGACTTTATCAACATCGCAGGGATAATACAAGTGGGCCTCAATTGGCTGTACATTTGCACCTAAAAGCTAGCAACCACTCATTTGACGACAATGAGATTAAAATCTTAGCGAAAGAACATAGATGGTTTGAAAGGGGAGTAAGCGAAGTGATTCTCATAAAACAACTAAATCCTTCATTAAACCGGTCTGGTGCGGTAAGGTTAAATTTGGATCGTTCATACAATAGCCTGCTTAGGCAAAACAGGTTAGGCAACATTCGTAATGCTGATGGTGATCCCGGAGGGAGTGGGGCAAACAGGCCAGTCGTTAGTCAGGAATGTAGGAACAATCAGTGGGGCCACAGGGAGTGGTCCTCTGCTCCCCCCAACCTGAGAGTAGGGACCTATCATAGCTGTGTCCAGCGCCGCCATGTCTGGACATTAGGGATATATAAATAGGGCCGATACGACCAATAAGACTTTAGTTCGCTGACGAAGCCTATTGGATAGGAGGCGAAACGTCCGACACCTTCAAAAAAGTACAGATGACGGCTGAAGAAACCTTCTCATCGATAGACCACTCCTGTACAACTGAGAGCTTACACAGACGATAACCTGTCAAGCAATCATGAATCATCTAATGCACAGCTGTCAATCTCTACCCCCCAAGGGCTGCTTTTCTGCATGTTTTCCGTCTCTCGCTGCTGCAGCACCCCTGAGTCAAATGGCCGTGATCATTATCAAGCTCCCGCAGAGCTTGCTGATGAGCGGATCATTTGAATCCGATGTGTTGCAGCAGGGAGAGATGGCAGTGAATGGCCCTTCAGTCCTGCATGCAAGTTCAAGAGCTAAACTGAAAAGGCAATGTTTAATATTATAAAGCCGCAATTCAAGTATAAAGATATGTATGACAAAACAATGTAAATCCAGTGGGGAACCTTCAATTTATATCCACTGTATTGTCCTTGACTCGAAGTGAGGATGGAGTTGTCGTGTCCCAACAAGGACTGCATCATTTATTCTCCCAACTATTTGGATTCTCTGTGAGCCTCGTGTGCTTCTGAATTATTTATAGTCTCTCATTAGTTCTAACAATCAGTTAATTGACCCTGAGTGTCTGTGTGACCTAAGCAGCAGGTGAAGCTGGAGGAGTATGGGAGGCCAAAGATAGACGGAGAGCTTAAGGTCTGCTCCATCGTCAACCGTACCAAACAAGACCGGTGAGTCTTAGCGATGACTAAAAAGCAAATTAAGAATATAATCCATGATGCGATGTGATGGTCTCAAAGAACAATTGGCTCTTTGCTGTTATGTTTCTTTTCAGGTATATATTCCTGTTTGATAAAGTGGTCATTGTCTGCAAGAGGAAAGGTTATAGCTATGAGCTCAAAGAGATTATTGAACTGCATTCGTATAAGATGTCCGATGACCCCATGAACAACAGAGACATGAAAAAGGTATAAGGTCAAATATGCAAATGATTTTTTTTTTTGCGTGTGTGTGTGTGTGACAGGGAATGTAACATCCGCTGGTAATCATGATGGCAACCTCATATCTAGAACTTTGAAAAAAATATTCAACACGTTTAGTTGTGTTCATCCATGCTTGGGAAACCACGCGCCCCCCAAACAACATTGTTCATAAAAATGTACAGTAGATCACACACGGCGGCTAGTCAGACATGGCTTTTTGGTTTCAATCAGCATGTGTCAGTCCATGTTGCATGTGTAACTGGGTCTTTTTTATGGTGTCTTTCATTTTGCATGCTTACCAGTCAAGTGGAAAAATGGTAAGCTCAAGTGACTCTTTGCTCACTCATCTTCTCGTGATGGCCTAGTTTCCGACAGCAGAGCTGGTGTTTTCAGGGCTCCGTTTGGCAAATGCACGCAACTTGCTCCTAATGGCTTTCAAGCTTTTTTTTTTTTTTGTACACCAGCATTGCTCAAGCATGCACCACATCATTTAATTGGGAAATAAATGAAGCGCCCAAACTTGAGTGCATGGATTGAGGAGTAGAGGGCACCCCGTCTTTGCGTCAATTGACATCACTGCCATGTGCCGCTTGCTCGTTGTTTTGTCTGCAGTGGTCTTATGGCTTCTACCTGATCCACCTGCAAGGGAAGCAGGGCTTCCAGTTTTTTTGTAAAACAGAAGAAACAAAGAGGAAGTGGATGGAACAGTTTGAAATGGCCATGTGAGTTTTGGTTAAAGACTAAACCCTCAATTCACATAAACAGTTGCTGCATATCATCTTTTGGCTGACTGACCTCATGCAATCAAAGTCTCTGTTCATTGGTTCTTGTGGCTTTTGTTCATCCAGGTCCAACATCAAACCGGAAAGGGCTACGGCTAACCAGCATAACTTTCAAATGCACACGTTTGATAAGAACACCAACTGCCGAGCCTGCAAGATGCTACTGAGGTAAGAAGAATAACAAAAACTCAGCAACACCATCCAAACCAGGGAAGAAGGCATTGTTTTACATCCCCGTAGTCGTACAAATGACAATCGTGGAGGGATATAGTTTAAAGTAAACTCTGCACTTGGACCGCTCTGCATTGCTCCACTGTCAGCAACATGGAGGTAAATGTAATATTTGTCAAACAAGAATGATAACAAAAGAAAGTAAAATAAATTACAATAAATTGTAGCTGATGTGCATCTGCAGTGTAAGTAATGAAAAATATTATTTTGCACATAATTAACTCATTCACTGCCAGACGTGCAAAATGTGTTAGAGAATGGCAATGAAGGAGTTAATTATTGTAAAAAAAACCTAAACACTATTAACATGACTGTGTTCGTATTTTTGCATTTCATCAGAATAAGAAAGCCTTAAATGCCCCCACCAAAAGGGGAATTTCATACATCATTAATGAAATCATCATGAAATTCATCAACTCTCCATTAGCCAAAGCTGGTTGTGAAATAAACTTAGATGGAATATCGGCACTTTGGGAAATGAAGCGAGTTTCACTAAGATTAGCGTAATCCTTCAAACACCGTCCGGCTTCATCTAAGAATGTCGAAACATCAGAATGGGGGATAACCCGTGTCCTGGAATCGCCTCTCTCACACCAGACTGAGCAGAGCAGAGTTGGCTTGGCTAAACTCCAGTTTGCCTATTGACCCACAAATTTCATGGCTGGCCTGACCTAAATTCCCAGCCAGTGGAGGAAAAAAAAGGCCTGGACCAGTATTCTCACTCCCTGCTACATGCTAATTAACTTCTGTGTCCCCACCGGTCCTGCTTGTTATGACACTCACAACTCAATATGTCTGATGAATGTGAGTGTTGAAAAGCAGTTCACAGAACTATATATTTTGTATTTTGGGATCATCAAATGGAAAAGTGAATGTTTTCACAGTGTTTTTACTCTGAACGAGGATCCTTGTCAGTGCCGATTCTGAAAACGTTTTTTTATCCCTGCAAATTATACTGCTAATGACATGTGAAATCGATTTTATCTGTACTATTTATATTTGTATCTTGAGGTATTTTCTGTGTGTGTGTGTGTGTGTGTGTGTGTGTGTGTGTGTGTGTGTGTGTGTGTGCGCACGCGTATGTGTGTGTTTGCGTGTGTGTGTGTGTGTGTGTGTGTGTGTGTGTGTGTGTGTGCATGCGTGTGTGTGTGTGTGTGTGTGTGTGTGTGTGTGTGTGTGTGTGTGTGTGTGTGTGTGTGTGTGTGTGTGTGTGTGTGTGTGTGTGTGTGTGTGTCCATTAGGGGAATCTTCTATCAGGGTTACTTTTGCTCACGATGTGGAACAGGAGCACACAAAGAATGTCTGGAAGTGATCACTATCTGCAAAATCAGTATGTTATTATTTTGACAATCAAATACTCCCTTTTGTTGTCATTTACCCTTCTAAACAGTACATGAATCATTCCACTCCTTCTGATTGGACTGATGTCATCGCTAAAATGTGAAAACATGACATTTGTGAACTGAATTGGTCAAGAATGTTGTGTATGTGGTTCTTAAATAGTTTATTTAACTAGTTTTGATTACAAACTATATTCATGTTTTCATTTATTTCTATTCATCCCAATTGTTTTTTGTTCTTTGAGAGGTGCTTTAATGTGTATTATTATCATTTTTCTCCTGTTCTCTGACTTCCTCTGCCGCTTGTCTTGCCTTCTAGATCCTCTCGACTTGGTGAGTGGACGCAAAATACTTTACATTTATCTGTATTGGAAATTATGCATTTAAAAACTCAATGGTAATTATTCTGTTGACCATCTCGTTTAATTACCATTTGCAGGAACATGGACTGTCTTCTGGTAAGTGCACTTTGTGCACAAGCAGGACATGAATGAGACAATTAAAAAAAGCGATGCACAGCTCTTTAGTGCCATCTTGTGGGCGGAGCTATTACCTCATCACCATCACGCATGCTCTCGTTTATCTTGTTCTATGTGACCAATATGATTCGAACAAAATATGCATGCTGTGTGTTTTTTCAGGTCCCAAGATGGTAGCAGTGAGAAATTACCACGGTACACCAGCACCACCGGGAAAAACAGCTCTATCTTTTCAAACGGGAGACTACATCGAGCTGCTGAAAGGGGATCCTGACACCGCATGGTGGGAGGTAAAGCCGCCACTTAGAGCTTTGTCACCAAGGCCCAGCATGGTATAACAGTGTATAGAAAAAAGTCTACACATGCCTTTTAAAAATTGAGTTTTTTTTGTTTTTGTTTTTGTTTTTTTGTTTTGTTATGTATGGTATTTAAAAAAAATCATCACAGTGCTGAGGTCGTCAGTTCAAATCCTGCTCCTGTCTCACTTTGTGGAGTTTGTATGTTCTACCAAGATCCACGTGGGATTTCTCCAGGTCCTCCGGTTTCCTCCCACAATCCAAAAATATGCATGGCAGGCTGATCGAACAATGATTGGTGTGAATGGTTATTTTGTCTCTGTGTGCCCTGTGACTAGCAGGCAACCAATTCAGGGTGTCCCTCGCCTCGTGCCCCAAGACGGCTGGGATAGGCTCCAGCACCCCCTCCCCCCGTGACCCTCGTGATAATAAAGTGGTCAGGAAGATGAATGAATGAAAAAAAGAGAGAGAGAATGGCAAAATCTTTTCCACCCTGAATGAAGCTGTGCATATCAAACAAAAACAATTGGATCATGATTGACTTGTTTTTACTTTCCCCTCTTGATAATATTTTAATTTATTTTCAAATGAGTTGTACAGGGATACTGCAGCTTCTATGAAAAATGGTTCGTACAATGTTGACAAGTCAGGCATTCCAGCAACGTTTTGTGTGTGTGTGTATGGGTAACAGGGTTTGAAAAGTCGTCTTTGCTAATCATGCTCCTTGGGCTCTTCATCCAAAGGTGCTCACATGAATTTATCATGAATGGCTGCATATTTATTTAGTTATTTATTTATTTTTATTTTGTTATGTTTAGTTTTTATGGATGTAGCTATAAAGGATTATTGCTGGTAATATTAAGTTCAAAAAGTCACATGAAAAGGAGAGGCTGTTTGTTATTTTTAAGCGCTGGATCTCATCTTACTAAAAGCAGCCTCAGCAAAGAGGAACAGATTCGCAATACTACATGATTTTGATTGCATTATTTTACGGAACTCACATCAAATGTCAACAGTCATCTGAACTGTACTATTGTATTTTAAACTACTTCCCCAGCCAATGTTTTTTTTTTTTATTGACGTAGTTAAACATGTTTATTTCATTCATGCTAGTACTTGGCCATTTCAATATTTGAATGTATGAGCTATATTGTATTGTATTCCAGGGAAAGTTGATGCAAACGCACAAAAATGGATTCTTCCCCAGTTCTTGTGTGAAACCTTATCTCGACCCAAAGGTAAGTCAGTCCCCGTTCAGCAACATAAGAACTGTTACCTTTGGGACAACTTCAATGTATTCCGTTTGTGACAGCCCTTCCAGTCCTTATCCAGCAGGCAGTCATCAAGGGATACAGACTACTACGGCTATCCTTGGTAGGCCTGTCAACTTGAAATTTGTCCTTTGTTCTGTCCATTGCTTTTTCTCATCATTAAGCATGAACAACCAAAGATGAAAAGTTGCACCGCGACTATCAAAAGACATTGTAATGACTCAGCACTTGTTCCTCGCTGCTCTTTGTAGGTTTGCAGGAAACATGGAGCGCCAGCAGGCCGACAACCTCTTAAAATCCCACAGCAGTGGGACCTACCTCATCAGAGAGAGGACGGCCGAAGCAGAGAGGTTTGCCATCAGCATCAAGTGAGTTTGACTTCACACAGAGGGGAAAATTAACACGCAAGTGGCTTTCATTAACAACTGATACAGACAATTCCAAAGAAGGTTTTAGTACAGATATATATTGTGCATTCCCTGCAGTTAACAGCTTGTACATTATGTTTTGTCTAAATGACTATCAAGTTCGCACAATCAGAGAATGTGTGCAAACCGAGTCTCGTTTTGCCTCACAGATTTAACGATGAAGTGAAACACATAAAAGTCATTGAGAAAGACAGCTGGATTCACATCACAGAGGCCAAGAAGTTCGAGAGCCTTTTGGTAATGATGAAATGCAAAATATTGCACGTCGTAGAAGGACAACAGGTCGTGATGAATCGAATCAATGTTCTGCACAACAGGAGCTGGTGGAGTATTATCAGTCCCATTCACTGAAAGAGAGTTTCAAGCTGCTGGATACTACGTTGCGATACCCCTACAAGGCAAGGGAACGCTCGTTGACAAGATCCAGCTCCCGCTCGCCAGGTAAGCTGTTGCACTGAGCCATAAAAGCTGCTTCCAGGGTCGAATCGCAATCACTGACAACACAGGACTCCCAACACATTTTGACATGTTGCACAATCCAACAATTAATTCCATTTCGTGGATTTAAGGAAAAACAGATTTTCTGTTAGTTGCTCTACTTTATTCTGCCAAAATAGGAAATTTGAGTCATCCTAGTATTTTCCGGTGTGTAAGGCGCACTGGAGTATAAGGCGCACCTCCAATGAATGAAAAAAGGTTTCCAATATAATATACAATGATACCTCAGCTTACGAACTTAATTGGTTCCCAGAGAGTGTGTGCAAGGCAAAAAGTGTATCTTCCAAACATTAATTTCCCATAAGAAACCATTAAAAATGAGAATAATCTGTTTCCAGGTCCCCATAAAACATAATTTTCTACTAAATGAGCCTTAAAACTACAGAAAATATACCTTATTTCATGTATAATAAATGTGCTATGGTATTATAGTGAAAGAAATAAACTGTACCGTATAATAAAGTCGTTTTATTTAACTTTGTGATGGTCGTTGATGTACTTGCCTCTTGATGATATCCGAGTGAAGTTGCCGTGCTTTCTTGGTGATAATATCCTCACTAACACTGTCCCCTGCGAGCTGCTTTTCGTTAATCCAAATTAACCGAAGTTATTCAAACTCTTCTATTGCCTGAGACCGTTGCTTAGACAACAATGAAACACCCTTCGCCACACGGAGCAATGGTTGACTTAGCATCCTAGTACTGGGACGCTAAGTCACACAAACACACACCTCGTTCGTGTTTCTTGATGATCTCCTTCTTCTGCTCGACCGTAATTTTCTTTCGTGTCATCTTTGGCGGAACACAAGCCTATGGTGGGGTCTTTTTTGGTCCCAAAAAAGCAAAAGTATCCACTCGATACCGCATATGCACTCAGAGAAAGAGTGTGTGGAAAAGTAGTCCGGCAGTCACGGTGGCGCTGTTCGGCCGTGTGGTTTGGTGTTCTTCCGCCGAAAACTAGTCCGCCAGCCATTGTGGCGCTCCGTGTGTTTCCCGAAAACTAGTTCGTATGGCAAGATTATATTCTCGAGAATTTAATGTTGGTAAGGCGAAAAGTTCGTTAGCTAAAGCGTTTGTAATCCAAGGTATCACTGTATTCTGAAGGTCCTGGAATTTGAGTGAAAATGACAAAAAAACATATCACTGGAGTTCACACATTTTTGCATGTCTGGCAGTCAATGAGTTAATTTTCTTGCATACACACAATACGTGTGTGCTAACTCAACCATGTAAGATCCCTGGAGGGTGAGTTCGTGAGACGTGTGCGATTTTCTAAATTGTTCATCTCTTGAAGTTAAGAGTCACACGTGTGTGTTCTAACTCACACCTCAGTGCAATGTTAAAATTCAGAAACATGTTTTCTCACTCAATAATGATTAATAAAATCAACTGATAAAAGGCTGGACTTAATAAAAAAGTCAGTGTGCATGGCTGTTTTCTCGCTGCTTTTTTGCCTCCGGCTCTGCATGCGCCTCAACATATTCCCCAACTTTATTTCCTTGTTTTCCTCCCCCGTTCCCTTTCTTTCTTCCTCTTAGCAGCCACCTGCGCCTCCTACAACTTCTCCTTCCTCAGTCCACAAGGCTTGAACTTCTCCTCTCAGAGCGCGGCTCCCTTTTGGTCAGGTACTCTTACTTTTAACTCTGCTCCTTTTTATCTTGCTTCAGGTTGTTGCTTGTTATGTTGACCTGAAACATATTACTTTTGTTATGCTTTAGTCGTTTTATTCATGATACTGATCTTCAGTCTTCCCTGGGTGATATCCCCTCATTAAATCAAGGAAAGAAACCAATTTCCTCTCCTAAAATGAAACACTTTATTGTCTGGCTGCTAAATTAAGCCACAATGAACTTTTTTTGCCGCTCATTTTGAACATTATTACCTCCACGTGTGCAGTATGAACTTTCAGCCAGAGATGGTCATGTTTAAAATTCATGATTAATAATTTTAAATTTAACGTTCCACTTTCAAAAATCTCCTCGGTTGGTGAATGGAAAAGCATTTTTTTTTTATTTGTGCCATTTTCAGTGTTTACACCCCGCGTCGTGAGTACAGCAGTAGCCAGGTATAACTTTGCGGCAAGAGACATGAGAGAACTGTCGCTGCGGGAAGGAGACGTTGTCAAGATATACAGCAAGATCGGTGGCGACCAAGGATGGTGGAAAGGAGAGGCAAATGGACGAGTGAGTAAACCTCAAAAATGTTTACTACTGCTATGTTTATCATCTTAATTCTCCGATATATTAATTTATAAATCACTCAATCATAAAACATTTGAACATATGGTAGCTGGCTGTTTGGACCAAAGTTTTCTGTCACATGTTGTACGTGAGTAATCTTAATAGGGGTGGACCAGTGCTTACCGCATCCACCTCACAGTCCAGAGGTACTGGGTTCAATTCCAGCTCCAGCCTCCGTTTGCATGTTCTCCCTGGGCCTGCGTGGGTTTTTTCAGGCACCCCGGTTTCCTCCCACATTCCAAAAATACGCAAATATGCAAATAGGCTTATTGAATGGGCTAAATTCTCCCTCGGTGTGAGAGTGACCGTGTATAGCTGTTTGCCTCTATGTGCCCGGTCATTGGCTGGCAACTAGTTCAGAATGTACCAAAGACAGCTGCGATTGACTCCAGCACCCCCTGTGACCTTTGTGAGGTTGAGCGCATTCGAAAATGGATAGACGGATATATTCTTTTCACACGTACAGAATCACTAAGCTCCACACATAATAGTAAATCCACTTAAAATACTAGTTGAAGAAAAACAATACAATAAGCTTGGCTAACTGTTAGCTTACAGGGTAGTTGTACACAATTATCCCCTTTATTCGTATAACTGGCTGCTGGACTTCCTGACGGGGAGACCACAGGCAGTCAGAGTTGGCGACAACACTTCCAGCACCATCACGCTGAACACAGGGGCCCCCCAGGGGTGTGTGCTGAGCCCCCTCCTCTTCACTCTGCTCACGCACGACTGCTCACCATCATCACCCAGCTCCAACCTCTTCATAAAGTTTGCGGATGACACGACTGTGGTGGGCCTCATCAACAACGACGAGGAGACAGCCTACAGGGACGAGGTCAGCCGCCTGGCCACGTGGTGCAAGGACAACAATCTCCGTCTGAATGTGGAGAAGACGAAGGAGATTGTTGTGGACTTCAGGAGAGTGCGCCCCCAGCATGCTCCACTAACCATCGACGGTGCTGCAGTGGAGAGAGTGAGCAGCACCAAGTTCCTGGGAGTGCACATATCCGAAGACCTGTCCTGGAGCCACAACACGGCATCAATGGCCAAGAGATCCCACCAGCGCCTGTACTTCCTCCGCAAGCTCAAAAGAGTTGGAGCCCCGACCCCCATCACGACCTCCTTCTACCGCGGTACCATCGAGAGCGTCCTGACCAGCTGTATCACCGTGTGGTACGGCGCCTGCACCGTGTCCTGCCGTAAGACTCTGCAGCGCATCGTGAGGACAGCTGAGAAGATCATCGGTGTCTCTCTCCCCCCCCCTTCAGGACATCTACAACACCCGCCTCACCCGCAGAGCCATCCGGATGGCTGGCGATCCCACCCACCCCTCCCACAGCCTCTTCAGCCTGCTGCCATCGGGTCGGAGACTGCGGAGTCTCCGAGCCAAGACCAGCAGGCTCAAGGACAGTTTCTGCCACCAGGCAGTCCGGAGACTCAACTCCCTCCCAGCCCTGCCCAGCCTGCCCCTTCCCACTGCCACACTCAGCGAACTCTGAGTACACGCTACATGCTGTACGATCATCCTGAACTCTATTTTTTGTTATTTCTCATTAGACAAGACCTCACTTCAACCCTTTCTAGTTGTTTGTTTTTGCAATTACGACATTACGTCACTTTATGTACGTCACTTCCTCACTTTACATATGTCACTACCTCACTTTACATACGTCACTACCTCACTTTCCATACGACACTACCTCACTTTACATACAGAAATTACATGTATTGTCTGTTGTCAATTGTATGTCTTTTTTAGCCACCTTATAAGTGCCTTGCATGTCTTGCACGCTGGGTCCGAGAGGACATTAATTTCATCTGTGCTGTATGTCATGCATATTAGCATATTTGACAATAAAGCTGACTTTGACTTTGACTTTGACTTTGATTGCAGTAAATGGTCTGAGAGGCAACTAGCTCCTGCCACTTTTCTCCCTGCCTCGTAGCCAGACTCTTCACAAAATAGCAAGATTAGAAAACCTCTGCTAATTTAAAATTTTAATTGTACATGCGTCGTCGTCTATCAACCCATTGGTTGATGGCTTGATTCTCATACCTGTCAACCGATATGTTTTTTTCCATATTTTATATGATTTTTTTATCATTTCAAATTATGTACGACGTACTACAACTGCTACACTGGATTTTTGTTTCTTTTTTGGAGGAACCGAACTTACAAACACCATTCAGGTAGCCAATGACAATGCTGCTGCTGAACATTGCTATTGTCACGGCATACCAGCAAAAGTAATCCTCAATCATATTTTTTTTCAATCGCTGTGTACGGTCGGATTGATAAAAGCAGAACATATGGTAAGCTGTCTGCATTTCCCCTTGCTAGCGTTTTTTTATCATTTCAAATAATGTATGGCATACTACAACTTTTATACGAGAATTGAAATCATTTATATGGGCAGCTATTAGCCAAGGTTGACAGGTATGGATTCTCAACCCTTTTGACCATCCCGAAGAGTCCTTGAGCAGGATGCTGAACCCCCCGGTAGCTCCTGTCCGTCTTCAGGATGTAATGTGAAGAGGCTCTGCTTTGATTATCCAACGTAGAAACCACTTGACAAATGAAAGACGATTTACGTATATCATAATCAGACATTTGTCCAAATATCTTCAGTAGTCTCATTCAAAATCAAATACTACATTGTGGGAAATAAAGTGACACATTTTGCACTTTAAACTCAAACAATCACAATTGATTAGCACGTTGAGCCATCAACTGACATCAATGCCACTTAGTAAGTCACTCACTCACTCACTCACTCACTCACTCACTCACTCACTCACTCACTCACTCACTCACTCACTCACTCACTCACTCACACGTTTATTCATTCATGCCGAGTTACATTTCTAACAAACAAAACAAAATCATGATATTAGCTTTTTTTGTTTTGAACATCCACATTAAATGTTCAATATTCACCTCACTCATGCAACAAGTCGGCAAACTTTGTTGCTTAGCAACGGCGAAGTACTGCTCTGTGTGAATCCTTAAAAGAAGATGGATGAGGTTGCTCCATCCAAGCATACCTTGATATGAAAATAATGCAAATATCATTATTGCATCATATGTATGGGTGGCTGCCACTGTGATGATAGTACAGTCATCAAACGATATGTCAAGTGCAACTAAAGTACCCGCATTTCTGTCATCCACACTCATCCCGTGGAGTTTCTTTGTTTTTTTGCCTTTCAGATTGGATGGTTTCCCTCAACCTATGTGGATGAAGAAGGAGTCCAGTAAGGGCATGGTGTTGCCCATCTGTCACATTTTAAAACAGGAAAACAAACATTCAAACAAAAACAATCAGGAAGCGTCTTGTGTGCATCTGCTGATAACGGAGGAAAAGGCCTCCAACTCTCCAGGAAAGTTGTTGTTGATGCTTCTGCTGGATCACAAGCACTGCGCCGCCACCACCCCATGTCGTCAAGTATGCCTCAGCTTTGCTTGTTCTCCAGATTTCCTTCTTTCATGACTGTACTGATGAGTGAGGAAACGTCGCTCGCTATGTGTTGGTCTCTGTGACATTTTCAGAGGCTTTATTGAACACGGAAAAAAAAGACTATGGATAGCTTTACTCTGAAAAATGAACATGTGGGACCTCTGCGAGGTGAAATAATTGTACAGTATCGATAATTTATTGAATAGAGATTATTATCATGACAATGATAATTGTGGGGATTTAGCGAAGGCAGATGATATGCAAAGATCTGCAAAGTAAACTAAAACAAGTAGTCAGAGTGAGAAGGGGTGAGTGGGGTTGGGATAGAGAGAGAAAAAAAAGAGAGAGAGAGAGAGAGAGAGAGAGAGAGAGAGAGAGAGAGAAAACAGATGCCCTTTTTTCCACGTTGACAGATTTTGCCTTAGTTGTCATGGTGATGCCTTGTGGGTTGACTCCAGTGGAGTGAAACGACTTTGTTGACTGGCTTGGCTTCTCATGCATGCATGTGTCCATGTGCAGCCCACACAAACACCAATGTACAGTTCGGTGCCTTTTAAAGACTTGATTTGAACCTCAACGTAAGCCAGTAAAGAACATCTAACATCCCTAAAAAGACTGTTTGTAACCATTCAAGGGGAAAAGAAAAAAAACTTGAACTTGGCTGTTGAATCACTGAATGAATGCAACAAGGGGAAGAATTTAAATGTGACTTGTCAGAATGGAGTCGCAAAAATACAGTCACCACTACAGCTCAAGTTTATTGGCACGTTTGGTTTAAACCCAACTGAATTAATTGCCAATATTACCCTTGTTTTAATCTAGGCAGAGCTTTTTATTTTTATTTATTTATTTTTTTCGTATGCTGCCTTCTTAATTTGTTTTTTTAATACAAATGATCAGCTGATCAGATGTGTTTGTTCCCAGTTGTCACTTGAGAAAATCAGCTTTGGCTGGTGGCTTTGTCAAAAGCTGAGAAATAAAACTGCCATAAAAGAAATGTGTTCTCTGTGCAAGGGTGTGTGTGTGTGTGTATGTGTTTGTATGTGTGCTAATCATCTTGTAATCTGCTCACACTCACAGCGTGGGGGTGTGATACAGTGCCAAGTGTTTCCATTTACCTCCGGTGATTGTTTCGCACTCTATGCATCGATCGACGGCCATGGAAGAGTTGAATTGGCTTCCATATTTCCTGACTGCTGTCC
>NC_142751.1:4680008-4782508 GCF_051943395.1 Hippocampus bargibanti | reverse complement strand
CGTGACGTCACGAACAAGGGGGCGGGACCTTCTGAAACTTGGTGTCACCGAGGTCATTTTGAAGTAGTTTTGGGACACCTTAACTCATTTTTATTGGTGTTTTGGATTTGACTAAAAATATCATAATCTGTGTTTTGTGTATTTTAGATGCTATAAAACGTTTTTCTGATGTCAGTTAGGAAACAAAAAAATGGTGTTGGTTATCCTTTAATCCTTTGACTGTATCAGATAATGGGTTCAGATGGTCTGGAATTTTCTTGTACCTCGCTTGGATCTGTTGCTCCAGGTTATGCTGCATCCTCATTCCCAGCTGGTCCAATTGATCCCATTGCTGAGCCAGACCCACCGTGCTGTGCTCTGTGTATTTGTTGTCCAAGATCAGCGCTTCCTCCATAGCTGCACCCAAGTCTTCAATCTTCTTCAACTGGCTGCGCATGGCGCGAATCTCCTGGTGTTTACGCTGCACAAATATAGACAAACAACATCGTAGAAGTTTTTCATTCAAGACACATTGGACATGATGAGTGGCTAAATTGTGGCGCATTAGTTCTTGTCAAAGAAAGATTGATTGTTGTTTGTCTTCTTTTTCATTGCTGGGCATTCCAAATGAATAATTGGCTGTCATGCGAGAGGAATTCGGCATAATTGATTGTTTTACCTTTGTGGCCTCCAGCTGAGATTCAAGTGTACCCGACTCTTCCACCATACATGACCTGGGGGCGGATAGAAGTGTGTGTAAGGTGAAAAATGTGTCTGCCAAACATTTATTTCCCACAAGAAACCATTAATAATAAGAATAATCTGTTTCCAGGTCCCCATAAAACAATTTTCTACTAAATAAGCCTTAAAGGACAACCGACGTCTCTGGATAAGTTGTGTCCATAATTTGTAAAATGGCTTCAAATGACTTCTACTGAGCGTATTTTAAAAAGATTCCACCGCATATAGCTATATTTTACGTTTTAAGACTCGCGCTGAATATTCAGGAAGTCTTGTTTTTGAGTTGGTGACGAGTCTGTACGTGACGTCACTAAAGGACCGCCCTTTACCGTAAAAAAGACGCATTGTAGCGGTCCTTCCATCACGTCAATGTATTTTGCTGTACTGTTTGTCTGAAAACCTTGTGTGGCACCCAAAAGCCGCCAGAAGAGGACGTCCAAGCTCCATGGAAGGAATTTATCAGCCTGTGGAAACGGGCTGATTCATTCCTCACGGGAGCTGGTCGCCATTTTTGGGTGCGACATTCCCCCCCGCCCGTTTGCCTCAAAATGACACAGAATAAATTCTTTAATCGATTGCAAACATGAATGCTTTCCTCTTCAGAACTATTTGAATCATATTCATAACTGGATGTGTAACAAGAAAGCATATTCTCAGAATTTGAAGCCATTGTTTTGATTTTTCAGCAATGCAAGACGTCTTGGCGTGACGTCACGATTTTTTTTGCAGATTTTGGACACTTTAAGTCATTTTTATTGGTGTTTTGCATTTGAATATAAATATCATACTGCGTGTTTTGGGTATTTTAGATGCTATAAAACGTTTTTCTGATGTCAGTTAAGAAACAAAAAAGTGACGTCGGTTGTCCTTTAAAACTACACAAAATACAACTAATTTTATGTTTAATAAATTGTTTGCCGTTACTCTGATATAATTGTTTTTTCATCAACGTTCATAAAATAATGCAAGTTCATTGATATACTAACCACAATACACATTATTTCCTCATTTGAGCTACTCTGACAAACAGCTTCAGAAGTAACTGGTGATTGAGTATCTTGTTCGGCGAGAGTACGACATGGTCACAAGGGTTGAGGTTCAAACTCGCAACACAGGAAATTATCACTATCGCTAGAGCCATTCCGCCATGTTCTTGTTATGAGGAAAGATTTTAATTTGGAAAAAATTATACATATATACTTACCCATCAAGAAGGTATGTCCTGATTTGCAGCATAATCCCAAGCAACAAGTGGATTCCCGCAGGGAGGCAGAGAAAGTAGGGTGAAAAAGAGAACATGATATCAAACGATGCATTCATTTCAAATCAAGTTACAGTAAAGTCTCGTTCTATCGATAGTCAAGGGAGTCCGAAAAAATATCGATATAACCGGGACTATCGATATATCCGACCCTGTTTGCGTGTAATTTTCTCCGTGCATGCATAGAAATAGTATCGATATAACCGGGACTATCGATATATCCAATATCGATATAACGAGACTTTATTTTTACATATTATTGTATTTTGTGCACTATAAAAAGCATTCAAGTGATCGTGAGTCCTATAATCTGATTTGCCTCATATACAGTATGGTGATAGTCTCTCCCCATTGAGTTGTTTCCCTGTTGTTGTTCCGATGCCATTAAGCGGTGATTATTAGCAGGAACCAATTGTAACTGGAAAGGGTTCTGTCTGACACAAAATGACATGTGCATTCGCCAACACACATTCAAACTTTGTGAGCTCTGTGCAGATACGAACAAAGACATTACCAAAAGCATAGTTCACTGCTGACTAAACGAAGGAAGGAGACAAGCAATGTTTCTATTTAGCCCCTTTGTGGATGTGAGTCAATGAGATCTGTGGGCCTTTTTGTTGAATCAAATGCCTTAAGAACTTTTGCCTTTCATTAATGGTTTTGTATTGGCATTTGTATTTCTGTTTCATGTGATCAGTTCTTTGTAATCCGTTTTTATTTTTCAATACTGTGCATGTACCAACGAACATGTAACAAGCGTGCTGCGGCTGCCAAATTGGTAAAATTCAGTAACAATTATGCAATGACCACTCCAAATGACCCTATAATCCTCCATAACAAAAACATTCTCACAAAAAAAAAAAAAAATTGAGTGGTAATTCAACCCATTTCAACAAAAAGGACTGAGGAATTGCTCCAAGATGCCTACTGTACCTGGTCTCCTGCAACCATTGGTGGAAAGCGTTGGCATGCTGTGCAAACTCCTGCCGCAACTTGTCATTCTCCTCCTGTCTTCTCTGCTCTTTCTGCAGTTCCAGTTCGCGCTCCTAATTTCACCATTAAAACAGAAAACTTACACAATCAGCGTTTTTATGGAGGAGAAAAGACTGTCAAAAATATCATGAGCACTTCCTCACTGTGGACATAGAATCATTCATTTTTTTTCTGCTCAGGAAATCCCTATTTAACATTCAAATAATTGATATTTTGTTCATATTTCCATTGGGTGGGTGACCTGCGGTCAACTGGTTAGCGGGTTAAATCACAGTCTAGAGGGGTGCAGGGTTCGATTCTTTGGCCTTCTTGTGTGGGATTTGCATGTTCCCCCTGTGCCAGTGTCGGTTTTCTCTGCTATGGATGGATAATATCCATTCATTTTTCAGACCGCTTAATCCTCAGAGTCGCGGGGGGTGCTGGAGCATATCCCAGTCGTCTTCGGGCACTCGGCGGGGGACACCCTGAATCGGTTGCTATATACAGGTAACATCCGAGTTACGACCAGGTTCCTTTCCGACAAAACGGTCGTCACTCAAACAGCCGACGCGAGGTTTATACGACAAAATAATATACGATGTCAATCTGTTGTTTTTAAAGAACATTTTCTATTAAATACTATGATATACCAAACTGCTTACAGTTCAATTATAAATCTTATAACTTTTAGTGTCATTTTTATCATTTTATATTTTGCATTATCGATTTTTATTACTGTGTCGTCTGCTGACCCAAATACGCACAGCTTCCGACGCATACGCGCTGTTGAAAAAAATCACTCTCCCTGCTAACGAAGAGGTCGCCCAACACACACGCTCGAACTTAGGCGGACGCCGAAGGGGAAAAAAATATATATATTGAGATATTTCATGATCGCACCTTAATTATTTTCTGCAGGTTTCTCCATGTTTCTTCTAAAGCTTCCATTGTAAACCAGGTGTAGGGGTTGGACACCACCTGGTAGTTTTTGATCTGCAGGTCCAGTTCAGCCAGCTGATTGAAATCGGTCTGGGCTGAAGTCAGAGAGGAGCGGAAGGCCTCATGGGCTTCACGCAGTGCACGAATCTCTTCCAGAGAATTGCACCTCACTGGGTCTGTCAGATCCTCCTCTGCATTCTCAAACCAACTGTTAAAGGCTGATGCCTTCTTTGCAAAAGTAAGAAACAGATACTCAACCTGGGTGGGAATACAAACGCACACATAATGAACACATAATCCGAAGAGACAAACAACAACAACAACAAATCCCAACTCTCACAACACCCAGTCATTCACCCTTTGGTTTCTTTACCTTTCGAAAATGCACTTGAGCCTCCAGCAGCTTCATCTTGCGAGACTTCGAGTTGGACAGCAATTGGTTCCATCGCTTCATGAGGGCAGCATGACGAGCTTCAATTGCTTTTGCTTGGACGTGTTTAGCGGCCAGCAACTGATCTTTGAGAGCTGTGATATTGGTAATCCCCTCTTGCTGAAAGGCTTGCAGTCCAGCATCAAATGTTTCCTGCAGATCAACACAGAACAAATCAGTAGAGGGAAAGAAGCAAAGGTGGGGAAGGGTTACAGGATGCACCAACGATACAAATACCTGCTTGGTGAGCAGAGTCTGCACAGAGGACAGGTCTCTTCCATAATCATCATTCTTGAGGCTGTTCTCTTTCTCCCCTGAATGAATTCATGAAGAAATAGTATGACATGTTCAGAAATGGTCTTTGTCAACATCATAAAAAAACGGGCCGAGTTTTAAATGGTGAACATAAGGGTAGTCAATCAGGAAAAAAACAAGATAGTTTGCTGTTTCAAGGTGTTCATCACAGCCAATATGTTCCAAAACCACTCTGAAGTGAAAAATGGGCAATATAGAGAGGGAAGATGATACCCTCTTTAAATATAGCTTTACTGCTCAAAGATGCTGAGCCTGGTGGCGCTGGCAAATATAGGCGCGGAGCTAAGGACAACAGCAGCTTCTGCATAGCTAGCTAGCCAGCTAGATAGCTAGCTAGCCAGCTAGACAGCTAATAGAAAGCTAATAGATAGCAAATAGATGGGTTAAAAGTGGTGAATTGCGCGTGTGGCTGACAGACTGCTCTTCTATGATCTGTTTTCATACCAATCCAAGACTCCACCACATCAGCCTTCCAGTTGAACTGCAGGAAGGCAGAGTTCTCGTCCAACTTGGCCTTCCTCTGAGCAGCTGCCCGATCGAGCTCTGATACTTTGCCTTGCAGAGCTGACATCTTGCAAGTGATACTGTCCACATGATGGTTGTTCTGTTGAAAACAATCCCATAATGAAAACCAGTTTGAAAAATGAAGCATCCTTTGGTGTCCTTTCAATAAATACTACCTTCTTAATTAGATCTTCTCCATTCGCACAAACGTCGCTGACTCTGTCTCTGTGGACAGTGAAGTCTGTCTCAAATGCTTCGTGTTTTTTAAGCAAGCCCTAACAATGAAATGTTGACACTGAGAAAAGCACTCACTGATACATTTTAACGCGAGATTGGTTAGAAAAACACCTGCACAGCAGCCAGCGTGTCTCCATAGTCTTCACCCCCCACTAAATTTAGTTTCTCGTTAATCCATGCTTCTTCTTCTTCCACGTTTGCCACAAACTGCTGGTAGTCCAACGATTCCTCCAGCCTCTGTCCTCTACAACGTATAAACGTAGAATGGTTTTTTTTGTGTAGCTGCATGAAGGTCAACATATTAAGAATTTTACCTTGCTCCAGATAGGTCTTTGAGTTCTTTCCAATGGTCTACAAACTGAGACAATCTCTGCTGTATCTCTTCCTGACCAATAGTGTTGTCATCAGACAGCTTCTTTCCGGTATCCAGCACAGACTGGAGAATGCAGATTTGGTTAACATGATACGTATCTCCCAAATGAAAATGTACACCTGGTTGAAAACCGTGCATCAAGAAAATACATATAAAACATCATATTTTAACTATTTGGATGTCGAGTAGGATTTAAATAATTCATGAGAATCAAAGCATTCACAGCCAAAATGACCCCTCTTTTTTATTGGAGGGGCAGAGGACAGTCTGATGCTGTTCTTTTTAAACTTGCAAGTGCTTCAAAAGTGGCTGTATCAATAGTGAGAGGGCATCCCACTACAGCTGCATCTTTGACAAGTTGAGCTGTTGAGCACTGAAGTAGTTTATCAAGCAAGAATGGGAAGCAATTTTGCATACGAAGCTTCAAATACTGTAGACGGTGTCCTTGGTTTGCTTATTCAAGGTTGTTAAAAGGAAAGGTGTCATGGCACAGTGTTAAGCATGCCCCTGTCCCAGTTTTTTGAATATTTGAAAAAAATGATCTCTGTTGTGTAGTCTATTTGAACACAGGTTGAAAAAAGTGTGCTCAAATAATTTCATTCAGTTTTTATTTGGGCCTCATACAATGTCATATTGGAATTTCGGTGTGTACATCGGAATCATAATCATCTCTAAGAAGGGGATCATGGCTGACCCCTAGAGGTGGGACTCCACCAGGGTTCAGCCCTAAGCCCCTTCTTATTCGTTATGGTGATGGATAGGCTGATAAGAGGATGTTAGACAAGAATCTCCTTAGACCATGATGTTTGCAGATGACATTGTGATCTGTAGCGAGAGCAGGGAGCAGGTGGGGGAGAAACTAGCCCTGGAAAGGAGAGGAATGAAGATCAGTCGCAGCAAGACGGAATATATGTGTGTGAAAGAGGGATCCAAGTGCAAGAGTTAAGCTGCAGGGAGAAGAGATAAAGAAGGTGGAGGATTTTAAATACTTGGGGTCAACTGTCCAAAGCAATGGAGAGTGTGGAAAAGAGGTGAAGAAGCGTGTCCAGGCAGGCTGGAACGGCTGGAGAAAAATGTCAGGAGTGATGTGTGATAGAAGCGTTTCACCTAGGATGAAAGGAAAAGTGTATAAAACAGTGTATAAAGTGTATAAAAAGACTGGAGACAGTGCCACTGAAGAAAAGACAGGAAGCAAGCTGGAGGTAGCAGAGCTGAAGATGTTGAGGTTTTCTTTGGGAGTGACCAGGTTGGATAGGATCAGGAATGAGTACATCAGAGAGACAACTCACATTAGAGCAATGGTTCTTAACGTGGGTTCGATCGAACCCTAGGGTGAGTTGGTCTCAGGGGTTCAGTGGATTCTCGACCGTCGAGGTCCACCGCGCAGTTAGTGGGCACAGTCATTGAAAGAAGGGTTTGATGAATGAGCATATGAAACTGGTGGGGTTCGGTGCCTCCAACAAGATTAAGAACCACTGCTTTAGAGGCTTTGGAGAGAAAGTCAGAGAGGCCAGACTGAGATAGTTTGGACATGTCCAAAGGAGAGAGAGTGACTATATCGGGAGAAGGATGCTGAGCCTTGAACTGCCAGGCAAGAGACAGAGAGGAAGACCAAAGATGAGGTTTATGGATGTTGTCAAAGAGGACATGAATGTAGCTGGTGTGAGAGAAGATGATGCACAAAATCGGGTTAGATGGAGGACACTGATTCGCTGTGGTGACCCCTGAAGGGAATAGCCGAAAGGAAAAGAAGAATCATCATTATTGGTGTGGTGTGTGTGTTCAGAACACACAAGGAATTTGGCTCCGGCACAGGCTACACTCGTATCACAAAGAAGGACATGAAGAATAAGTATGGAAAGACATTCCATAATATAATGACAGGTGTGAGAGAATGTGCCAAGTACAACAACGGTCCAATTGTACAGATGTCACTGACCACATTAAACTGTCTGGTGCTGTGGAACCATTGTCACTGAACTATTGTTCAGTGACAATGGTTCTCCCAAGTAGAGCTGGAGCTACAATCATTATAGCGGTAGGTAATGCTATTCGTCCAAACATTGCTGAAAAGGGAATAGGTGAATTACCTTGATGGCTGGCTCATGGGCTCCCAATTCTGCCTCAAGCCTCTTGTGTTTCTTCCTAAGATTCTGCACTCCTGTCAAGTCACGCCCATAGTCTTCTGAACTGACAAGCAACTTCTTCTCTCTGCATAAGGTGACATAATGTTATATTCATGCAGCTATCCAATGCAAAGTTATATTTAAATACAAAAAGAGGCTGGACAAACAAGAGCTTGATTTGATTGAAACCCCCCCCCCATCCCAAATAAAAAGTGACATCTGGAGGAACTAATACATACACCATTATGACCACATACAACGTGCCACGTTATTCACAAGTATTCAATCCGGAGAACTGGTATTGAATTTTTACTGCAAGTAATGCACAACATGCACAAAAATTCGAAGATAAGCATGTCATTGTCAAAGTGACTTTTGGCGTGTTTTTTAGTGGCCTGCTTTTGACAATATGGACACACAATCTATATACCAGTAGGTATCATATTAAACTGAACCAGGAGTGGCAACAAAAAAAACTGATTTCAAAAACGTACTTGATCCAAGACTCCTCATCATCCAAGTCTCTGAAGAACTGATGCAGACGGTGAGACTCGTTGAGCTTGGCATGGCGGCTGGCTGCCATGCTCTTTATTTTGATGAAACGGCCATTAACTGCACCACGCTTGTCCTTCACTTGAGAGGTATCAAAGGCTTTGCTGGCCATCAGACTGTCAGCCTGTCCATTCAGATCCTTCAGACGATCCTGAAAAGAACGGAGTAGCGACAGGATGAACGCGTGCATAAGACTTAAAAAGAATAAAAAAATAGTTCAAGAAATTTCAAAAGTTGAAGTTGATTTAGTTTAACTATATTTAAGAATTATGCTGTTTGTTCAGCTTTATACATGTCAGAAGTTGCAGTAATGGTGTTACAAAAAGGAAGAAACTAGAACAACTTTTCCCCTTTAATGTTAAGTACCCTGTTTTATATAACTGACTTTAGCTATATATACTCATTTGCTATCAAGCTGGCTATCTGTTAGCTATCTAGCTAGCTGGCTACCTAGCTAGCTATCAGCTATCTGGCTACCTAGCTAGCTATCAGCTATCTGGCTAGCTGTCTCACTGGCTATCTATTAGCTATCCATTATCTAGATAGCTAGCTTTCTATCTATTTGAGTTACTTCCGGGTTGAGTGAACGCTGGCGCGTATGGCTGCCGCTGCTCACCCACAGATTTTACATTCACATCCTGTGAATGTAAAGTGACCTTGAGAGTTTTGAAAGGCGCTTATAAATGAAATGTATTATCATTATTTTCCTTTTTTTCACATATACCTTTATTCTATTAGATCAGTGAGCCTTTATTTGTCTCACAGTGTAGAAATTTACATTTCACAGCAGCAAAAGCAAAATACAGAAGCTGGTGTAAAGGCAGCCACTGTCGCAGCGCCATCTTAAAGTCAAAAACCAAACAAAATAAATAATGTGACACAACACAAAAGACACAGTCTTCAAACTTAAGCACTTTCTGCATCCTCTGTTGCATGAAGCACTTCTTGATGAACATACCCTTTCCTTTGTCATGCCTTTAAGTGATGAATATAAGACAATGAAAAAAGTTACTGGTCTGGTTGGGAAAAACTCAATCAAAAGTACAGTCAAACCTTGTTTTTTTTTTTTAACCAATTCGGTTTTCGTCCAAAAGTTTCTATTTTTTTATGCCTCGGTTTACTTTATTGACATCCATGGCAGCCAGTCAGATAACAACTGAATAACCGCACGTGCACAAACCACAGTGTTTTGCACCAAGATAGTCAACAAATTACCTAAAATGTTCAAATCATTCACCTCCTCTTGGTGAATCCTTTCTTCTGTTATTTGGATATGTACTTGGGGTCAATGACGTGCCAAAAGGTGAACAGACTTTTATTCGATTAGCTTTGAACAGGCGTGTCAACTTTTAAATCCAGTGCACCATATTGACTGTGATTCTGTCATCCCTTCTACCGAAGAACCTACCTCATGGGCAGAAATATCAGCGTCCAGCAGCTGGTGTTTTTTCAGCAGGTTGTTGACTGAGGCAAGATCTTTCCCATAGTCCTCTGAAGCAAGCAGTGCTTCCACCTGAAAATATAAGTACAAAAATACCAGTCATTTTCTACTCCGTGAAAGTGCTTCTACAGTATGTGGTATGGAGGTAATCACCTCAGAGAGCCAGAAGTCAAAGTCTTTGATGCCTGTGTTAAAGTTCTGTTGCTTATTGGCTTCTTTGAGTTTTTGGCTCTTTTCAGCAGATTTGTTGACGAGGAACTGCCACTGCTCATCGAGAGCACCAAGGCGTACCTAGGCGTAAAAGAAAAAAGCTTTTTTAATATTTCTGGATAACAACATGCATTGCAATCATATAAAACACACGTGTAAGGCTTTTGTGATCACAAAATTTGGCGCCTCAGTTAGTCACTGTGATACATGAAAATTGGAAAAACAAAATTATTTATTAAAAATTACAAATATAACTTTTTTCTGATGAGAAAAGACAGTTTAAGGTTTCTTATGCTGAATTGGATGTTTGTCTATTTCTAACACTCAATATTCTGTGGGTCTTGGAATTTGAGTGAAAATGACAAAAACCATGGCACTGGAGTGGACACATTTTTGCAAATCATCTGGCAGTGAATGAGTTAAGTTGCATAAAGCCTTTTTCAAATGCTTTTTTTTAAGGAATCCCTTTCTGAGACATTAAATGCCAAGTTTAAACTGAAATGTATATTTGTGTTTCAAATTGGGGCGAGATGGTGGTCAACTGGTTAGCATGTCGACTTCACAGTGCCAAGGTGCATGGCTCGGTTTCGGATCTGGGTTCTCTGTGTACAGTTTTTATGGTGTCCGGGTGCCTCCATGGGTTTTCTACATGTGCCCTGGGAAGGCTCGAAGCCCTTCAGGGTGTCCTTGAGCGCATACAACGATTAGCTTACATTTCTGTCAAAAAAGATCAATGGATGTTTTTAAAAAACACAATTTAAACAATAATACAGACAGTATATAAATACCTTAACGGCATCCTCACTGCCGGCACAGGCACCTCTCTGGATGAGTGCATTGCCAGTATCTATGACCCCTCGGATTCGGTCAGCATTGGCATGAAGCTCCGCCTCAAATGCTTGGTGTTTCTGATGTTTACTCTATATTCATTATGAAAAAGAAACAAGAAAAGTCACTTAAAAAATTTACCACCAATTTCTCTCTTTCTCCCCCCCCCCCCCTCCTCCCCTCTCTCTCTCTATATATATATACTCTCACACACACACACACACACACACTCACACACACACATCTATATATATATATATATATATATATATATATATATATATATATATATATATATATACACATATATATATATATATGCATTCCACCATGATGTCCCTGATCCACTGGTGAAAAGATGCGTTGATCCTCTCCTCTTTCATCTAGAACTGCTTTATGTGAGAGAGAGGGTACAGAAAGTGCTAAAGAATGAATGACTCTGTCTTTGTGTTGTAATACTGTCTTTGTGTTGTCATATTCTTTGTTTTTTTTTTTGTCTTTTGACTAGAGGCGCCGCGAGAGTGGCTGCCTTTCCAGCAGCTCATGTATTTTGTTTTTCTACCTTCATTCCTTTTATCACTTTGCTAATGTGAAATGTGAATTTCTCCACTGCGAGACTAATAAATGCAAATCCAATCCACACACACACACACACACACACACACACACACACACACACACACACACACACACACACACACACACACACACACACACACATATATACATACATATACACACATACATATATACATACATATACACACATACATATACTATATATACATATACATAATTGCTTTGCAATTTATTCTACTCAAACATTTGAAGCATGTTGAAGACAGTTACCAATTAAATATGACATGTAAAAAGATTCCAACAAACATTTTTAAATGTCACACAATTAGAACAACAAATAAAGGCTGCACCCAGGAGGGAAGACCACTCAAAACACACAGTGTTGATTTTATCATGGATTTAAAAAGTCTACACAAACCATTGATTGCCAGGTCTTTTTGATGATTACCAATTCTTGCTTAAATCATTCAGAGTCATTTGTCCTGCAACCAGTTATGGCACCGTTGACTCTTTCCCAAATGTGTGCAATATTAAGAAAAACATGTCAGGTATGCAGGTTCATCTACACTCATGCAGACATCTTGTCAAGGGAAGCTGTACTTGTGTTAATATAGAATATATTAATAAATGCAGTATTAACCTTTACGAGTCATAACTATTAAGAGTTTCAATATTTTATTACATCTTGCTGGTCCCCAAAATGGAGATGTATGGTAAAATCCACAACATGTTTGGTCCATGAAACAACCAATGCATTTTCAAACCATTCACTTTTAAAGACTTTCTGTTTTTATTTGTTTGTTGAAAATACCAATGTCATACTAACGATAAGATCATTGGTTACTTCTATCTGAAAACATTCTGTTTGGAGAATCAGAATGAGGCGTGACAGTTAACTATTAAGTGTTGCTTGTCTCTGCTCTCAACATGAAGTAAAAAAAAAAAAACAACCACCTAAAGCAAGAAACGCACTGGTGGATTAATGGATGAAAAAACATCTGCAAAGAAATATGTCCTTCAGCTCCATGTTAGAAAAAAGCAAATTATGCATAAAAAGCAAATATTTAACAGTTGGACATGGTCAAATTAATTTATATCTCTCTATATGTATATATTTAAAAAAATAAGGTTTGACTTAAAACACTCATCACAAATGTGCAGACATGCTAAGAAATACGCAAGAGTGATCAGGTGTGCAAACAGTACTGTTGCCATTTTAATTGTCCACAGAAAACCATGGACCACAATCAACCACTGTTCCAAAATTCAAGTGATTGCTTGAATTGCATTTTAGTTTTTTTCCTCATTTATATTAAAATCTGGCACAATGGTTTATGTATATTCTTATATCCAGTCATATCAACAAAGGAATATGTTGGTTAGTGAACTAACAGTATCGGTACTTATACTTACCAGAAGCTTGGACAGCTACAGGAGAGCAGAAGACATTAAGAGATAATTTAGTTTGATAGGAAAGTGGGGTTGGAAAATGAATAGTCAAATGACATTTCTTGTATGCTCAAATACAATTGAAAGTAAATAGTGTTTTGCACCCTTCCTGATTACTTTTTGTCACACTAGATTGTTTTAGAGCAAATTTAAAACAAGATAATTTTCATTCATTTATTCATTATCCGGATCGCTTTATCCTCACAAGGAGGGGCAAATTATTTTTTTTTCATTGCAGTAGCAGCTGTTAATTTTTCACAGTGCTGTATTCCATTGAGTTTCTTCAAACATACAACGTATTCAATTGGACATTGTGTCTCTAGTTGTCCTGTCCTCAAAACACTTCCTTCAAAAGTGAAGTGCAGTAAACATTTCCCAATCGGAAAGTATTTGATTACAGATGAAACAATTGATGTTGGTGGTGAGTTTAAAAAATGTAAAAAAAACAAATAAACAAACAAACAAATACCTGGATGTTGGTAGGGTCCTTGTAGGACTCATCAGTTGCAGTCTGCAGTTTCTCACTGATCCAAGCTTCTATTTCATCAACATCTCGGCTAAATTGCTGCAGGGTCTGGGATTCACCAAGCTTTGAGCGCTTTTCGATCATCTGGGCCTTCAGCCGACGCCACCTTTCAGGGTATCAATTGGGTTTTTCAGGTTATAATATTTGTATTTTGGACAAAACAATAGTTACAGGACCACAAAGTACATACTGCAATGTTGCTTTTAAAGTGAACCATATAACAGCTCAGTTTTGGGCCTTTCTAGTCGATGGCTATAAAAACATCAACAAGAATAGCTCTGCAACTGAAAATTGTTGGGAAATATCTGAAAAAAATCTTTGCAACATTGCAGCCAACCTTTTTTTAACTTATTTTTTTTTAACTTTAATTCAAGTCAAAGAATTTATTTTTTCTGATGAAAGATGATAGTCTAAGGTTTCTCACGCTGCATCATTGAATACTGTATTTATGTACTCCCAAAATTCAGTATTCTGTGGAATTCTCAAGGTTTTTATCAATTAAACTTGTAAACATCTGGGCGGGGGAAAAAAAACAAAACAAAAACTGTCCAACCTGTCAAGAACTTCATCGCGTCGATTAAGGATCTCAGGTTTGGCGTAATGGTCAGCTCCAATGAGTTGATTGGCAAAGGATTGCAGAGCAGCAATTTTCTCTTCCTGCGTGTGCAAACAATTGCAGATTTATAGTACCGTATTTTCCGCACTACAAGGCACACCTTCAATTTTCAATCTATGCACCACATTATAAGGCGCTACAGTAGAAGCTGGGGTTACATTACGGTGCTGTGCTCAAGGGAATGTCAACAAAACAGTAAGATATTAAGTTGATGAATAAACACACCCCATCCATATTGTAAATAGCACATATGCAGTTGCATATATGCTTATATCTAGATTATATATTTTATACTGCATTCGGTACGGTGTAGAGTTCTTTTTCTGAGACATTTTTGTGCATGCGATACTGTTTCTCTTTTCGACTGCCACCCTCTTCAATTTTGTGGCTGGAGATTGCAAATGTCCCCGTTGTGGCACTAATAAAGGTGCTTTCTTACCATATTTAGGTCAGTCTAACTTTTAAGACTACAAATCAGGTTTCTGACAACTGTTGCAACTCAATATTATTTTACATGTAAATCGCACTGTAGGCACAGGGTCATCTTCTGAAAAAAATGAAGGCTTTTGGGTGCGACAGTGTTTAAAATACGGTTCAAAGAGCAGTCATCCAGAAAGACTAGAACATATATGTGACATATCACCTGCACATTAATGGCTTTATCAAAGTCTTCATGCTTTTTAATTAATGCCTCAACACTGTCAAGGGAGTCTCCCTTGTCATCGCTTGCAAGGAAAGCTTCACGAGCTGCCATCCAGTTCTCAGCTTGTTCACAGTCCCTGCTGAAGAGCTGTGAGAAGAATGCAGAACTTGGTCAATCATGAATGGAGACTAACAGATGTTACTGACAACAACAACAATCATCATCATCAATTTATGCATATATTTTTGATGGCATATTTTGTCAAGATTTACCTGGAATTCCAGGCACTGGTCCAGCATCATGCGGCGCTGTACCCAGGCCTTTTCCAGGTCGGCTCGCTCCAAGTCTAAAGTCTCCAATCTTTGCTTGATCTCAGGACTTGCATAATGGCCTTGCAACAGTAGCTGTTGTCCAAATTGTTCAAAGGCCTGGAACGTACCAACGCGAGCATCGATCTCTGTGCGATGTTCCTGGAGAAATGAAAAGAGGAGCATAGGGACATAAATCAGTAAGATCTTATGTTGACAGTTTGATTAAGAAAGCAATAAATTCTTTCACCTGATGTCTTTCAAGAAGAGCTTCAGCTCCAGTAACATCTTTGGCTAGCTCCTCCGAGGATACCAGTCCTCGGATCCCATTAACCCAGGACATAAGGTCTCTGCATACAAAGAGAGCAAGAAAACTTAAGACAAATATCCCTTCAACCCATGTTAGAGGTTTTAGAGAGAAAGTCAGAGAGGCCAGATTGAGATGGTTTGGACATATCCAGAGGACAGAGAGTGAATATATTGGGAGAAAGATGCTGAGTCTTAAACTGCAAAGCAGGAGACCGAGAGAAAGACCAAGGAGGATGTTTATGGATGTTGTGAAAGAGGACGTGGAGTTAGCTGTTTTGAGAGAAGAGGATGCACAAAATAAGCTTCGATGGAGGACACCGATTCGCTCTAGCAACCACTGAAGGGAAAAGCTGAAACGAACAGAAGATTATAGTAGGAAACATGATCTCACTTCGGGAACGCAATGGTGGAAAACAAGTCATTTTAAAGTTATTGACCAACCCCTGTTGTGTAGTTCCGGGCTGATTCCTCACCTTTCTTAGAATCATTGAGACCCCGAAAGGCGATATCTTGCTGCTTGGCAATTGCTCCGTAGCCCTTTCCAGCCTTGTGGAAGTGTACAATGTTGTGTCTGGTGTCTTTGGACAGCTCTTTGGTCTTTGCCATGTTACAAGTTAAAGTCTTACTGATTGTATGGGGTGGACAGGTGTCTTTATGCAGCTAACGACCTCAAACAGATCTGATTTAGGATGATACATAGAGTGCAGGTGGACTTCTAATGGGCGGACTAACAGGTCTTTCAGGGTCAGAATTCTAGCTGATACACAGGTGTTCAAATACTTATTTGCAGCTGTATCACACAAATAAATTGTGCTTATAGTCCTGAAATTACGGTAACTCTTGTTCTGTCTGATTACCTCTAATGTCCTATGCCTGGCTCAGATAGCTCCATTAGCACTGGTATCACCTCATTAACATGACTAAGCCTACGATGTAACGACCTAAGTAGTCTGTTGTAAGCACGGTCTAAATTTAACCTTAAACCACCATGGCGAATTAGTGAAGGGTTATGCTGTTTTACAAAAACTGCTTCTTTTACTGCTCTTTCAAAGCATCTATTTTCTTCAGCTAAGATTTTAACCTCACTGTCATCAAATGAGTGGTTGCTAGCTTTTACATGCAGATGTACTGCAGATTGAGGCCTACTAGCATTGTCAGTGCAATCTTGATAAAGTGTTTTTTAAGCATTTTTTTTTAACATCGCAGGGACAATGCTGGTGGGCCTCAATCTGGGTGTCAAAATGCATAAATGGCGCAATGGTGTGGCCTTAATGCATCTCTGCTTGATCTGCTTTCGGGGGCCAGATCAAATGATGTGGGTGTCGAAAGCATGACGTTGACACCTTTGCTTATAAACATGTTATTCTCACCTGAAATCAGAAAGAAAACGTTGCAGGTCATGTGAATTTCCAAGCTTGTCTTTACGCTGGTCTGCGCGTCCTACTAGGCTGCTCCAGGCAGTGTTGAGCTCAGTGCACTTCTCTTGAATGTCATCCACTGCTTCTGGGTGGGACTGTATAAGACGTTGTGCAGTATCCCCGAGAGAGTTCACCTGTGAAAGGAAAGAATGTAAATGAGATCAGAGAAACTCATGCATGTTTGACAGGCAGATCTGTGATTCGTCAAATAGGAGAGTAATGCGATCACACGGAAGCAGCGTTACATATTCTGAATACAAAAAATATATACAGGTATAACTGTATTCCATTATGATGGTGGGATGTCGTTACTGAGGAGCTGTTTTTTTTAATGTTATGTTATTTTTTTGCCTGTACTGTAGTGGGCAATTTTTTCACAGCCCAGTTTTTAACAGCAGAGACATGGGATCTTTTGGGCAACCTATGTTGATGCAGCCAAGATGGATGGCTGTGGTGGTACTGAATATGAGGACAGAATAGCATAGAGGTATATTTGAAAGTGAGAGACAGTGTTTGGAATCTCTTAATTCGTCATTGAAGGCTGCAGTTTTGTGTTTACTTTCTAAATTAGCTTGTGAAAAGTCATGACATCTCTGATTCACGGCTGAAAGGAGACTTTGATTCTCGTCTTTCATCGGGATCTGCTTCAATAAAAAGGGATTGAAATTGCCTAGGTTTTGTGCTACGTGGAATTATTTTATGTCAAATGTTCTGTAAAAGCACTTTGTTACAACGCCAGCTGTTGTGAAAGCGCTAACTGAATAGAGATGCATTGTATGTAACCTCCTTAGACCATCCTTATGTGCAAACCAGTCATATGTGTGGATGACTAAATGAAAGCTTTTATATTTCATCTCCAAACATGGTTTCTTGCTGTTTTGAGCTCTGCTCTTATTTAGAATACTCTGCTCTTATTTAGAATGACTTCTGAACTCATAGGCAGAAATGGCACGTGCTTCCGTGTCATGCATAAATTCAATGGTGATTTTCTATATGTGCTTAACTTGTGCACAGAGGAAGAACATTTCAAAGTTATTATGGAACGGGGGCAAATTTTCTTTACAAAACCTGTGAAAATGTTTGTGGTGAAAAACTAACCTTGTCACCCAAGGCTGCCAGGTCTCGCTCAAAGCCTTCATGCTTGCGCTGCAAAGCCTGAACACTAGCCAAATCATGACCATAGTTGTCTGTGTTGAGGGCCTGGTTTTTTTCCTCAATCCATTCTTTAGTTTCATCTGCGTCTCTGTGGAAAAACAAATACAACATTGCTCAGGGCACATTCAGTGTCAGAACAAAAATTTAAAACATTTAAAAGTCAAAGACAACCAGATGAATCCCAAAGGGGTACTTAAATGTTGACCTCTTGTGAAAATTAAAAACAAATTCCAAAAATAAATTACAAATACAGTGAGACCTCAACTTACAACCTTTTTGTCTTACAAACGTCAAATTTATGAAAATTAAACCTTATAATAAGCACTATTTTCATAATACACACCCACCACGGCTGGCGGAGTGATCTTCGGCGGAAGCACACGACCGAACAGCACCAGAGGTTAAGTTACCAACAGTCCTTATGGAAGGTGACTCTCCTTCCATAAGCCATCAACGACCATCAAAAAGGTAAATAAAACTTTATTTTACAGCACAGTTTATTTCTTTAATTACAGTCGTCATGTAATGCGCCTCTCTTTCCAAACAGCAATTCCCTTTGACCTTCGACCTCCAACGCCATTCCATCAAGCCATAAATGACCATCACAAATGTAAATAAAGTGACTTTATGATACAATGCAGTGTATTTCTTTCATTACAATACAATAGCACATTTATTATACATAGAATAAGGTATGTTGTGTGTAGTTTTAAGGCTTATTTAGTTGAAAAGTATATTTTATGGAAACCCGGGAACGGATTATTCCCATTTTAATGGTTTCATATGGGGATTTTTTTTTTTTGAGATACACACTTTTTGCCTTACACACTCTGTCTGGGAACCAATTAAGTTCGTAAGTTGAGGTCTCACTGTATCTGACTTCTTGTTAGCTGTCGCATATGTCTCCCAGGCCTGAAGACTTGAGAAATTAACAGAAACCATTTTCGGGGAAACCACGGTAACTAATCTTGAGTTCCGTAAACATACATCCTCAAACTTTAATGTCAATTTTCCTCATACAAATTAGTCTGTATGTGATAGAAAATGGGTAAACAGTTCTCACCTGTGGAATCGCTGCACTTCATGGGCACTACCCAACAAGTTGCTCCTTTCTTCAGCCAAATGCTGTAGTGATTTCCATTGGTTATTCAAGTCCTGGATGTTATAAAAAGAATGAGCATAAGCCACTTTCAAATGGCCTTCATGGCAAGCTGGTGCATAAGAAATAGGATTTACATAAGGCGCTAGAGAATAACCTTTTCCTGATAACTAAGCTGCAGTATATCAGGAAAATGCTGGTTTTTTAGCATCATCTGGTTGGTAGTAAAGCTAAAATGCAACATGTTTCTATTTAACTTGACTGATGTAGGAAACCCTGGGGACAGTTAAAGAGCAAAAACCATGAGATTTTTATTATCGTGATTAAAGTGACCAACATAGGGTTGCACTGAATATACAACTATTTAATCAATCATCAATGTCTATGGGTAAAAAACAAAATTCAACTATTTATGGCTAAAATTAAAGACAAACAATGTGGCCAAAATCTAAAATACTTATCAAGTTGAACAAGATTTTAATGACATGATGTGAATGCACAATGTTTTAATGTGAGAAATACTTACCTTAATTGTATTAAAGTTAGCAGTTGTTTGAACAGCCATTCGTATGTTCTATTGAAAAGCAAGAGGTCATTTTAGAAACACACAAAAAAGACAATTGCAGTACAACAATGGTTGTGTCAACCATACAACATTTACTCAAATTATTTTTGGGTTGCCCCTTCAATTTGAGGAACTCTGCTTTGTTGAAACAGCTTCAATTGATGTGCTAAGCGCAACCCCCACTGTGGATAATTAATTTACCTTCCATGGAGATGCAGTTTTGGAATCGGCTTCATCCTATTAAAGCATTAGACATTTAGTTCTTAAATATCAAACACAAGATACAATACAAATATGAATGTTAATTTGCTTACAACCTTGCCAGGCATTGCACCATATGTTTCTTGTTGCTGCAAATGAAAAACGTGCTAAATATTAAAAGGCACCAAAGGAACCAAGTTCATTCAAAAAGTGAGAAAGGGAGGTGTAACTTACCTGTACTTGAACCATAGGTACTTCCTCATTCATTAGTCCTTCAGATTCCAGCTCAGACGCTACTCTGTTGATGTCCCTCAAGCGTGACTCATTAGCCTTAAGGTCCTGGAAAGCCATAAAACAAAAAGCTTTTTTGTCAAGATGGTGTCCGACTAGGCAGCCGTGGGAAAGTGCTCTCACGAGCCTTGCTTTTTTTTGTGTTGTGCGTTGTATGAATCGGATCTGGATTGCTTTTCAGCATCTTTGGACACAACATTCATCAAGGAGGAGACTGTGCTGAGCGGTTGCGCCTTCTCAGCAGAACTGTTTGTGAATGGAAGGAATGTCAGTGCCATTTGACTGTCATCGCTGGACAGCTCTGGGGTAATTGTGCTTTTTTGCGCCTGTAATGGGCAGCATTTTCACAGCCCTGATGTGTTCAGCGGAATGGTCGGTGCTGTTGGACAGACAGCATGGCTTGAGGAGCCCGCAATAAGAAGAAAGGAGCGTGAGCGAAAAGCGCAGATGCGTATGTGGAACTCTCGTGGCTTGGAATTGAAGCAGATTTAGGTGGGACAGGAGACAATTTATTTTCAGCAATAGATGCTACAGCTTCGAATTTGCTTTCAAAACTTAGCTTGTAGCATACGTGCACATTCCACCATGACGCCTCTAATATAAACTGGTAAAAAGGAGTCTTTCATCATCTCCTCTTTCACCTAGAACTGCTTCATGTAACAAAGAGGAAAGTGCTTAAGATATTGCCTGTGTCCTTACATCATTTGTTTTTTTGTCTTGTACTTAAACATCAAAGAGTATATGGGAAAAGTTGTTAAGATTGCACAACTGTCCATGTTTTATGTTACTGTTATGTTTATTATTTTGCTTTATGTTGACTATTATATGAAGCACTTTGTTAAAGCTGCAGCTGTTGTAAAAGCGCTATATAAATTACGATGTATTGAATTGTATTGTAAATTCCATGCCGGGGTCATCCTGTGGTTTGTGTATTGATTTTGTAATTGTTGCTTCAGTGAAGCTGGAATTTAGGCAAATGTACCCTTTGCCAATGATCATATAGATTTCAACTTTGTTTTTGTAACTTGTTTATATACAGACATGACTGTAATTCAATGAGACATTTATTTACTGTTATAAAACAGTGTGGCTAATAAACACGATGATCACTTCCAACAGCAAGTTCTGCAGTCAATGACAAGACCAGCTTAATCTTGCCGATTATCCAGAGCGAGAACCATTTTGAAATAGGGGCCCAAGTATTGTTTGGTCAACGCTTGTGTCTTGTTGTATCTACATACATTTTACTTTTTCCTTGCCTCTTTTTAAGCAACATTTGAACGCATTCCCGCCATTGAATTGCCTATCATTTTTTTTTTAATTGTCTAGATTTTTGGTGAGTGACTTAAAAAGTAGAAATACCTTCTGGAAATCGTCAAACTTCTTCTGGAGGACCTCCACCTGCTCCAAGTCTGAGCCCACCTCTTCATTTGTGAGGGCACTCTCCTTTTCATTGATCCACTGTTGAAGTTCATTTGCTTCCCGGAACAACATAAACTTTTTGCAGCTCTTCTCCAGCATGTCCTTGCGTTTCTCACCCAGATCTAAAAGTGTGCCATACCTGTAAGGAACACAGAATCAAATGTTGTGCTATATACATACATATATACAGGGTGACCCAAAAAGATGCGCAACCATGAAAATTTCAATTGTGGCTTTGATTAAAAAGCCATTTATTTCGAATTACAACCACATCTTATTCACTTTATGGAAGACCATTCAACAGAGTTTCAGCTATTTCTGTCAATTTTTAGTCAATTTATGGCTTTCCCAAGATGTGTTCTAAATGTCCACCATTTCATTGCAAGCTAACCTGTACTCGTATGAAGTTGTCAATCACTTTTACACACTCCTCTTTCGGGAGAACATTGCTGCAGTGAGGGACTCAGTAGGACGCATCTTTTTGGGTCACCCTCCCAAAAATGTATAGAATTGTAAGATGGAGGACGAAACATTCATTTCTTTAAGATTATGAATGGATACAATACAATACATTCATATAGCACTTTAACATCTGAAGCTGTAACAAAGCGCTTAACATGGAAAACTTAACATGGACAACTATCAAAGATAGTAAAGATGGCCCGTGAAAGACATAAACACAAAATTATTGAACTTTTTGATGGTTAATGGTAGATAAGGTATGTAATTGAAACTGTCTAGCAATCTTCGAGTTAATTCATCAAAAAAACAAAAACAAAAAAAATTGCCAATAAACCTTATTTATGGTCTCCAACTTTAAAATGGTTTCCACACTCCATCTAGTATTTTCAAATACTTAACATGATAAAATACAAGAGAAAACTGTCAAAACACAGCAATAGTGCCACAAACCCAGTATTATGTGAAGGGGTGCTGATAGAGAATAGACAGAATAGAAGCTTTCATGTTGAAGTTTCATTTTGTTGTTTTATGCTTGATTGCGCAAACGTATGTGATCAAACGTTTGTACACAACGGAGCAGAGAGAACCGGGTCAATTTGAGTTTAATGGAGCCAAGGCACCTGTGAGACCAGGGGAGTCAAAATATTTTTTTTTTGCCGCGGGTTACATTGTTGCCACGGTTTCCTATCAAGGGCCATAAGAATATTTCATCTCCTCCACATACAGAACGCACAACAAATGAATGAATGAATAGTTTTAAAATCTGAAGTCTAGAATAGTGACTGTTATTGTGGTTTGCATACCACAATTTGAAATTTTGGTTTGGACTTTAGCAAATATCATAGCACTTGATATGCATGATTTGCGTGCTCAATAAAATGATGTTGCGGGCCAGATTTGGCCCGTAGGGTTTGACTTTGACACCTGTGTTAGACAAACAACTTTGACTGTGTTGTGACAGTGCGTGATAAATGCATCGTTAAAATGGAAAATGTTTTATCTTTGTGGATTATGGAATGCCGGAAAAGAAAACTTAGTTTGGACACGAATATCATTTGAACCAAAGCCAGATCCCTCTCTGAAAAACAACGAGGGCAACGACAATGCAAGTTTGTGCGAACCCCAGCCAAGTACGAGTGCAGCGGGTGCTATCTCCCTGAACAAGTGTTCAATATGGATAAGACTGGCCTCTCCTGGAAGAGCCTGCATGTCTACTGGATGCATAATAAGAAAGCCTGGGTTACGAAAGTCCTGACATTGGACTGGTTTGTCAACTGCTTCATCCCACAAGCGAAGCTGTATCTGGCAGAGAAGGGGCTTCCCCTCAAGGTCTTCCTCTTAATGGACGGTGCAGGATGACATGCAACTGACCTACACTATGATGGGGTTTGAGTGGAGTTTCTGCCTCCCAAAACCACATCCCTCACCCAACCCATGGATCTGGGGTTATATGACCATTCAAGGCTCTTTAAACGCATTGAAAGATGGAGAGCCTCTTCTCGCCTATCAGTGGAGAGGAGGCCTTCACCTTGAAGAAAAAGTATTGGAGGGAATATTCTATCTCGGCCTTCCGGGTGAATATTCATCCATCCATCCATTTGTTCATTCATTCATCTTCTGGTGTGCTTCATCCTCACAAGGGTCGCAGAAGCCTATCCCAGCCATCTTCGGGCATAAGGCAATCGCAGGGCACACAGAGACAGACAACCTTTCACTCTCACACTTGCACCAAGGGACAATTTGGACCGTTCAATCAGCCTGCATGTTTTTGGAATGTGGGAGGAAACCAGAGGGCCCAGAGGAAACCCAGGCGGGCCCAGGGAGAACATGAGGCCGGAGCAGGACTGTGAACATTCAGAATGCTCTTAACTCATTCACTGCCATTGACAAATTTATTCGAGAACTGAAAATTTGACGTAGAGCGACATTCCCAAATTTGTTCGCGTTTTGTTTGTTCATGCTTTTGTGACGATAAAGCGCTGTCCATGGCCTCTGCCAATATTTTTTCTTTTCCACAAGGGGGCAGCATTTTCCATTCTCCATATTAGCGCTTTGTTCCAGCTTCAGCTGTTGTGAAAGCGCTATATAAACCAATATGTATGTATTGCATTGTATTTTGGACAGCCGCCCTGATTTCAAGCAACAACTCCAGACCCATATAATTTAGGAATTAACTTTTTTTCTGATGAAAGAAGAGAGCCTAAGGTTTCTAACATTGTACTGAATGTTTATGTAGTCCTAAAACTCAATATTCTGCGGGTCCTGGAATTCAAGTGACAATGACAAAAACCCTGGCACTTGAGTGGACACATTTTTGCATGTCTGGCAGTGAATGAGTTAATGATATGAAAGTTCAAATGCTGAATGCCATTTGGAAAAAACTCTGGCCAAATGTCATACACGGCTATGAGAGTTTCACTCAGCCGGAGAAAACGCTGCAAAGCTGTCACAGGGGCGAGAAACAGAAGGTTTTTCCGGGATGACGTCAGAAGATGTTAACATCCTCATTGAGGACCACCTCGAGCCTCTAACAGTGAAGGACCTCATCGAAAAGACCAAGTTGGCGAGTGCTATTTCAGAGATATGGTGTACATCTGATTAGACACAAAATAAAAGAGCCCACAAAGGACTGGAAGCCGCAAAAACATGACAAAAGACTGTGGGAAAAAAAGCCATTACCACCTCATTCAAGTTGTAAATGGTTGTCTGAAAAGCGGTTCACAACCATTTGCTGCAATCTGCTCTACTGTCTCATTATCAACAAGCAAGCTTAGAAATAAAATGTATGGCACACCAAAAACAAAAAAAAATGATTATAGCATGGGACGTGCAAGTATTAGAGATGAGCCATTCCCTTACCACTGTCCGGTACAAATATGCACATTTTATGTTTGTACTTTAGGTTAAGATTCTAGGATATGGCTGGGCGATGAATTAATTTGAGTAATATATATATATATATATATATATATATATATATATATATATATATATATATATATATATATATATATATATATATATATATTAGTAAAAAATAAATAAAAATACATTAAAAAAAGTATACATAGATATACACTTTTATCTTTCTGTGCTTCATAGCATGTTCCCCAGGCTCTGCTAACACTCTATTGGCTGTGAATGAAGAGGCATTCAGCAGTTTTTACAATTCAGCCGTTTTTCCTCAGTCTTTTGAAACTAATTTAGGTTTGTTGCGAGACAATGAGCAAAATAAGACAGCCGCTAATTATGTTGAGTGCTGCTATATATGTTCTTTCTAATTTTCCATACATGTCAGCATTCCACACAAACTTCATAAAGCATACTTTGTGCTGAGAAGGTGTTTTGGAGTGCAGTTTAGAGGGAACATTACTTATAACCATACTGATCAGCTTGCTTCAATTTATGACATGCCTAAAGGCAACAGTTTCAAACTGCTACTACTCTGAAGTAAACATGTGCGCCAAAACAGACAATATTGGCTGAATAATTTCCACATTGGAAAAAAGAATCCATTGTGGAGTCAGTACTGCACACGGTAAGAAACGCGCTGCCCTTTTGATGTGTTGAAATAGTTCGGATTTCGACCTGAATCCACTTCAATGCCAGAAGAAGAATTAAACAAACTTCCAACGGTTCAGGTAGAATTGATGTAATTCATGTTTTTTTAGATGGATGTGTCATTCTGACTTTTTTTTCTATTTGACTCATGGTGCCAGTAAACACGCGTCAGTAAAACAGAAATTGTTACAATTATTATTATAATTGTCTGGCAGAAATCACTAAATTACTAAAAAAAAGGGGCTTCAGCAGTTAATTCCCACTACCAGATGAAGGTTACTGTCAAACTTAATAGGTAATCGTTATCTAATGGTCAAACATTGGCAATGATTTTATAGTTCTCCTGAAATTAATCACCCTACAATGCATTCTGTAGTAATTTGAGACTTGTTTTCTGATGGCCTTGAACAGATTTTGGCATCCCCACATTCTAGTCAAAAACCTGAATAAAATGTGTTTTTTCATTTGATTGAAGAGGAAAAGCAGTTGATTCAAATCAGGAAGCAGATTTTTGAGACAAAATCTGGAATGTGATTGTGAAGCCATATCGCCCAGCCTTGTTCAACATTTTTGTAGAAGTGCTGCATGATAATTCTTAATATTTAATTAAATTCAGCGGCTATTCACGGCCCAAGGAGATTTCATTGAATGCCCATCTCTAACAGGTATGACAAAAATGTAGTAATACTGAACACAGAGCAGTTAAGTGTTCAACTAGTTCCTACTCACAGTTCTTCAACCTGTTTCATACGCATAGACACGCTGCAGGCCTCTTTGGTGATAAGCCTGAGCAGTACCGGTATAAAAATGATGTTGTTAGAAGCAGAGAAAATGACAGAAGGGCTGACTTGAAAAGAGGGAAAAACAAATGTTTGTTATATTTGGGCTTACTGATTCTCAATTTGTTCTTGGCGAAGTGCAATGCTTCCGTGTTCATCCAGATTTTCTCGAGAAGAGGACTGATTTGGATCTAGCTTCTTCACATAAGCAGCAGGAACAAATCCTTGGCGGTCATTTACCTCTACTTTCCACCAATCCTATAGGACAGAAACACCAAATCACAAAGGCATAAAGATTGATACGCTTACACTTATCAGGAGACCGCAGTCAAGAGGTAGGCTGCAAACTGTTCCCGAGTCACCCGCGAAGGGCATTAGGAACAGGTACTGTATGTTTTGGGCATGTTGTTAGTGCAGCGCAACTTATCATGTCCACAAAGTTTTTTTTTTTTGTTTTTAAAGGCTGCCTCCCTCGCACAGCTTGTGTAGTGTCTGTAAAAGCTAGTAATGAGTTATAGCTTTTGACATTTCAATGGTAAAATATAATTCTTTTTGTCATGCCTGTAAATGTTACAGTACCTACTGAATTTGGCACTGGAACTTTATTTGAAGAAAGTTTTAAATTGAAGAGAAACTGGAATACCTGCCAGAAAAAAAATACCTTATTGGTGCTATTTAGAAGCGTGAGAATGTCGCCTTTCTTCATGGTTACTTCACGTGGGCTCTTCTCCTGGTAATCATATAGGGCCAGGACAAGCTCCTTCCCGGTCTCATCATCAGTCGGTGCCACTTGTTGCTGCTCAATATCACAAAGCATAATTAAATTTCAAAAAATATCAAGGTAGGCCATCCAGGGTAAGGTTTCCTGAGCAACAGAAATTCGGGAGAACCTACCCTACAAGATGTAGCCTGTTCACTTAGGGCCTTGATGCTACTTCCGTAAGCACTCAGGTCAGACATCAGGGCCTCATGTTTCTTGAGAAGAGCCTGTAAAGAACACAATTACCAGGGTCATAAAATAACAGCCAGATAAGGAAACACTAGTGGCACCTGTTCATTCCTCACTGTGACCATAAGTGGCTCCTCACCCCACCGCTTTTAGGATCCCTCAAAGGGCCATGTTTATAATCATCTCAAGTGCCTCCTCAACCCCACTACTTTCAGACTCCTCTAGGGGACGTGATTATCGTCAAATGAGGAAATATTATATCAAGTATATGTATTGATGCCATCAAAGCTCAGACCAAAGACAAAACAGTAGGTGGTCTGATCTCACCTCATCATCCCCAACTTTTGCCACACCGGGTCAGATGACGTTATTTTCTTTGTTTACCGGGATTTACACAGAGGCGTAACTCCCTGCCTCTCATTATCATACTATTATATTTATATACAGTAAAGTCTCGTTATATCGATATTCAAGGGAGTCCGAAAAAATATCGATATAACCGGGACTATCGCTATATCCGACCCTGTTTGCATGTAATTTTCTCCGTGCGTGCATAGAAATAGTATCGATATAACCGGGACTATCGATATATCCGATATCGATATATCGAGACTTTACTGTATACATATTTATATATATATATATACACATTATATATTCTCATGACTGGCGTTTCATCTGGGCTTCATGACCTGATCATGTCCCCGAATCAATTTGTAAACTGCAGAAACGTTAATTGTTTCCAGCCTATATGTGGAAAAACAACATTCTCACCATCCGAAATTCAACGAACATGCGGAGATAAAGTAAGGTCCATTCAATCCCCACAACATACCCTCCACCCAACAGTATCAACGTACCTCAGCAGAGTCTTCATCTTTTCCGTAGTCTGTACTTCCCACAATTGGTTCTTTCTCCCACATCCAAGACTCTGCTTCATTGGCATCAGCAAAATACTGTTGGGCCTGTAGAGAGTCTTCAAGATCTTGTCTTCTCTGTGAGGCCTTGGCCTTCAGACTGTCCCATCGTCCATGCAGCTCAGACAGTTTAACTTTTATGTCTTCACCTGCAAAGTGTCCTACGTACAGCATGAATAATGGTGAAGGGGACTGTAAATTGTACACATTGATCTACAAGCCATTAAAGCTATAAACAGTCTCTTTGCAATTATTTTTAATGATACAAGTGCAGCATATTCCACCGGGGACAAATTCCGACGTACCATGATACCTCAGCTAATGAACTTAAATGGTTCCTAGAAAGTGTGTATAAGGCGAAAAGTTTGTCTGCCAAACATTTATTTCCCATAAGAAACCATTAAAAATTAGAATAATCCGTTCCCGTGGCCCCATAAAACATAAATTTCTATTAAATAAGCCTTAAAACTACACAAAATCTAACCTATTTTAGGTATAATAAATGTGCTATTGTATTGTAATTAAAGAAATAAACTGTACTATATAATAAAGTCGTTTTATTTACCTTTGTGATGGTCGTTGATGTCGTTGCCTCTTGATGATATTCGAGAGAAGTTGCCGTGCTTTCTCGGCGATAATACCCGCACATGTCCTGCTAGCTGCTTTTCGTTAATCCAAATCAACAGAAGTTTTTCGACCTCTTCTATTGCCTGAGACCGTTGCTTAGACAACACAGAAACACCCTTAGCCACACGTAGCAATGGTCGACTTAACATATTGGTACTGGGACGCTAAGTCACACGAACGCACACCTCGTTTGTGTTTTTCGATGATCTCCTTCTTCTGCTCGATCGTAATTTTCTTTTGTGTCCTCTTCGGCTTAACATTAGCCTGAGGTTGTGTCTTTTTCGGTCCCATAATAGCAAAAGTACTCCACGCGATAACATACCACATCTGTACTCAGAGGGGGTGATGAAAACTAGTCCGCCAGCAACCGTGGCGCTGTTCGACTGTGTGGTTTGGTGTTCATCTGTCGAAAACTAGTCCACCAGCCACCGTGGCGTGGCGCTGTGTGGTTTGGTTCGTCCGCCGAAAATTAGTTCGTATGCCAAGATTATATTCTCGCAATTTAATGTTAGTAAGGCGAAAGGTTCGTGAGCTAAAGCGTTGGTAAGTTGGGGTATCACTGTATCATAATCAGAACCAGAAATCCTTTATTCGTCCCACAATGGGGAAATCTGTACGTGGCAATAAAGATGATTCTGACATTAAATGAAACATGAAAATTTAAAACACTACCTTCTTCCACCATAGCCTCTCCTTTCAACGTGACTGCTTTTATACGAGGCCCATGACCAGTGATTTCAGCCTGGAGAGCCTGGTGCTTCTTCAGTAGGTTTTGGACACCAATTAAATCTTTGCCTGGAAAAAAAACACATAATATTATCTTGATTTGTGATGTTCTACACCACGATAATATACATGCAGGGTGCTACTGAAATAGTTTACTGTATTGAGGTGCCCACTGATATACAGTGAACTGGCATTGCAGAGAGGATAGAAGTCCGCTGTATTAATAACAATAGCTGATGTTAAGTTCCACAAAACTTTTTTTATAAATGCTTATCGGTCAGATTTCAACAGTGTTGCCATATCAATGTAATTTGCTCTGGGACTCCAGAATCCCATATGCTTGTGTGACCACCCACATAGCTGAAATGGCTGTTTCTTTTGAGAACCAATCAGACACGGCAGTACACAAATACTGTTTTTCAAAAAACAGTGTGCCACAAGACTTTGTCAGGTGGGCCATCGTAAATGATCCAATGTATATGTCCATATGGTCTATTGCCTCAAGTAGGACTCTTCCATACCTGCAGGTAGCAGCAGCAACTAGCCTATTGTCTCATGATTCGAGACTAGCGAAGTTTCTGCCGCGAGGCAATACAACCAAAGCTACCTTTAATTTGAATGTACTTTTAGATGCAACCCTTATGTGCTTGGTATGTGGTGAAAAGCTTTCCAACAATGCTATCTCCAAACAAAACACCCTTCACTTTAAAAAAAGTGGACTATTTTGTTCGGCCACCTGAGCACACTGAGAAAAAGAAAAACAATGTGCAAGAGCCCTGAAATCAAGTTACCATGTCGCTGAACTTGTGTCTAATGGAAACAAAAAAATCCCGGTGGCAATGTAAAAGAAATAGCTGCTGTAAAAGCTAAAAAAAAAAAAAAGAGAAAGACAGTGAGCTATGGACAAAGAGCTTCGTGAGTCTTCCATTAATTGCTGCCCTGATATCACGTCTGTATTTTTCCAAACCATTTATCACACTGTGTGAGAATACAGTAGTATTGGTAGTCGACTGGTTCGCACCGCAACTTCATAATGCAGACGTCGTTAAGTGAAAAATTCATATGCATTTAGGTTTTAAATTTGTTATGATTTTTTTTTGTTAGCTTGTCAATTATTTGTTACCGGTCAATTATTTGACAGGTATTAAAAATACATCTCAAGCACAGGTGTCAAAGTGAAGGCCCGGGGGCCAAATCCGGCCCACCACATCATTTTTTTTCACAAATCAAACTTGTGAAATTCCATGTAGCTTGCTAAAATGCTAACCAAAATTTCATATTTTTGGATAACAGTCATTATTCTTGACTTTAGATTTGAAAACTAGTTATTCGTTAATTTGTTGTGCGCTCTATATGTAATATGTGGAGGGCATTAAACATTTTAATCAGAGGTCCCCAACCCTCGGGCAGCGTACCGGTACGTGGGTCATTTGGTACCGGGCCGCGCAGAAAGAATAACTGATTCAGTTGTAGTGAGTTGTATTTTTCATGCGCTTTGTACTTGTTTTGTGGTGTATCTTATTTTGAAGGCACGTTTAAACATTACCATGGTGACCATAGAGCGTTAAGGGGTAGAGACGATGTTACATATGTTGTTTCCATGCCTGTCGTATCATTTTATTTTGTTGTATTTATAATAATAATAATAATAATCCATTTCATTTCTCCGCCGGTCCGTGAAAATATTGTCTGACATTAAACCGGTCCGTGGCGCAAAAAAGGTTGCGGACCACTGATTCCTGAATTGGATTTTAATCAACACCCCTCCATTAACATTCTGTTAATTTAGTGTGGCAAAATACGTGAGATCCAGATAATTACCTCTGTTCGAAGAGGCAGCAATCGGTTCTTTCTCACGAATCCAAGTCTCCTCATCTTCAACGTCTCTAAAGAGTTGTTGGAGCCGAAGAGAGTCTGACAGTTTCTGTTTGCGTGCGGCCATTGGCTCACGAAGGGATTCGTAACGAACAACGACAGCATCCTGTTTCTTCTGAATGTTGTCAGCATCAAAATGTCCGGCCTCTTGGAACTGTCTAGCCTGGATTATTATTCCATCAATTCGATCCTGAGAAATTGCCGGTGCGTATAAATGGTTAGTGTGACACTATTTAACAACTGAAGAAGTAGCATGAACTACTCATGACAGTTAACAAAAATGCCCTTTCTTGCATTTACATACCTGGTGGGCAGTCACATCAGCCTCTAGAAGTGCATGTTTCTTCTGTAGGTTTTGAACACTGGTCAGGTCTTTGCCGTAATCCTCTGAGGTCAAGTGGCCCTCGACCTCATACAGCCACAGCTCAATGTCCTCAACATTCCTATTAAACTGTTGCTGCTGGTTGGCCTCGCGGAGCTTGATACCTAAAGACAATAAAAATGTATTTGTCATATCAATGCCACTGTCAGTGCTGTTCTCAATTTTAGAAATAAGACATTTTCAGGTGACACCTTTCAGTTCGGTAGCTTCCAGAAGTTTCTTCCACTGAGAACCGACTTCTTCCATACGACAGGCCACCTCAGTGGATGCGTAATGTTTTCCATCAAGCAACTCTTGGCCAGACTTATGAAGAGCATCAATGCGGCTTTGGTTTGCTGATAGCTCTGCTTCAAAAGCCTGGTGTTTCTGCACCTTGCCCTGCAGGTTTGAGGGATCCTTTTGGACAAAATTCATAGTTTAGGGCAGAACATATATGCAGTTTAGACAAGAAGTGTATAAAACACACACACAAATTCCTGTTTCAATGGTTTTGTGAGGTCTAGATAACTCCAGATAAGGAGTGAGGACCACCGTTGCTGAGTTCAGAGAAGAACAAATGTAACATTTGAACACTAAATGTCACCCCATTTCCCACTTCAACTTCTTTAAAAACAAAGAAATAAAAAGTGGGCTTGAAACTGAAATAACAATGGGTACATTCAGAGTCCTCACCCCTGTAGTGAATTTGGTTAAAATATCGTTTTACTCTTTGTGGTATGAACTTTTTCCTCTCATTAGCCATGCACACACACACATAGATCACACACAGTGAGTAAAAAGTGTGTGTATCCGAGTGAAATGTAAATACACACCAAAAAATCATGTTGGGTGAATTTGTGAGGACCTCTGAAACTTTAACAGATGCATATATAGACCCTATAGAAGCCTTTAGAATGAAAAAACTTGTGAGGACTGGACAAAAGGTCCTCACTTGTCAAAAATGTCCTCACTACGTATGATATAAAATGTTAGTGGTCCTCACAAGACTAGTCATACAAACACACGCACATACACGCGCACACACACACACACACACACACACACACACACACACACACACACACACACACACACACACACACACACACACACACACACACACACACACACACACACACACACACACACACACACACACACACACACACACACACACACACACACACACACACACACGCGCGCAACACAAGGAGCAGGCTTGGAGAAAAAGAGGAGAGAACTTGGTGGAGCTTTTGAGTTTTTGCAAAGCTTGCAGCCACCTGATTGATTGCCGATGTTCATGTTCTTTCTTCATTCCTGTGTGGGAAATAGCCCCCCACCCGCTCCTTGTTGTGGTGTAAATCAAGTACCTACGTTTCTATCCCGCAAACAAAGCCACATAAACACAAGCAATATTTCGTATTCGTTCTAAATGTACAGAAAGGAATGAACCACCCACAGATGCTCAGGTGGGCACCCCAAAATTCGATTATCACACATTTTTTATTTTTTGCCCCAATATTTTTTATGAATTGTGTGAGTGTGTGTGCATTTTTGGTATTCGCTAGCCAGGCCCCACGAATGGTTGATTGCCCCCCAAAATGACCATGTAAAATATAATCACTTTAAAATTGTAAGGCTTCATAAAAATGTTTTGGTCATCCTTTCATTAGATTCTCACAATAGTCTAGGAGTTGTGTCCCATTTCTGCTAAGAGAACTGGTGTGCCTGAGCTTGGGTTGAATATGATTACGGTTTCAATTCCAGTTCTTAACAATTCTTCATTACGCTTCTTTTGTATTCAGAAAAAGGGTAGTGCTAACCAGTTATTTTGGGATATAATCATGTAAACAACACCTTTCACTTGACTTTCAAAGTTAAGATACAATCGTTACCTTGTAAGCTTCATCACTAGCGGTCTTCATCTTCTCATTGATCCAGCTCTTCAGCTCATCAGAATCTCTAAGGAACTGTTGAAGGTGGAAAGAATCCTCCAAGGCAGACCGTCGAGACTGAGCACGCTCATGTAGGGCATTTCGACGATTGAGCAGCTAAAATATTTTTAAAAAAGGGTATCAAATATTTCTAATTACAATAAAGACTTAATGGACAACAGACACCTCCCGACATAGTTGCATCCATAATTGGTAAGATCCCTTCAAATGACTTCTACTGACCGCATTTTACAAAGACTGCTTGTTTTGTGTATTTTAGATGCTATAAAATGTTTTTCTGGTGCCAGTTAGGCACAAAAAAAAATGGTGTCTGTTGTCCTTTAAAAAAAAAAAGAACTTTCTCACCGCATCTCTGCGTGTAGCCACATCTTCAAAAGCATAATGGTTGTTCTGGATAAGTTTGGTTGCAAATTCATCTAAAGCCTTAGGATAGAGAAAGAGAAGCAAATATAATACATGAAGCATGTGAAAAATATACAGGACCTGTGTTCATGATGTACACACACTTTCTTGCATCCTACATATATACATATGCATATACAAAGAAACAATATACATACCGATATACAGACACACGATCACGCACACACACACACACACACACACACACACACACACACACACACAAACACAAAATATAATAAAGAAAAATGTCGGGTGTGACGTGTGATAGAATGGTTTCACCTTTTAACGAATTAAAAGTATTTTTTTACATTGATTACAAAGGGAAATGTTTTGGTTTTCGAACAGGTTTCTGGAACGGATTATGGTCAAAAAGAGGTTTAACTGCAATTTTTTTTTTTAATAAATTGTTCAACTTACAGTAATCTTCTCTTCTTGAGCGCTAAGAGACTTTTCAAAGTCTTCATGCTTCTTCAGTAGTGCCTCGACACTATCCAGGGAGTCACCAAGATCTTCATTCAAGAGGAAAGCCTAAATATTCAAGACATAGATTACATAATGAACACAGTAATCTACACACACATACAAATAACATGCGACTTCCGGCCGGGTCCCGTTCCGACCAAACCGTCCTAAGTCAAAATGGTCATTAAGTCAAAATCCATTCAAAATGTTGAATAGAGACTCTGTGCTAAATGACTTGCAAACGACCTGACAATTACAACTTTAAATTGCTCAGCGTCACATTTTTTTCCTGTGGGTCGTTTGCACCCCCGCAATAATGTACCGACCCCTTGCCATCTTGAATCTTTGTACTATTTCCAACATCTTCAAATTATTTTTCTGTTGAATGTGGCGCCTTAGGTAGTCCAGCTTCCGTCCACATTTTTCCATTGGAAAATTCACTTACAATTTTAACCTTGCATGCTTTGCAGAGCAGACCTTTCTCTCAATAAAGAAAATATATCACCCGGTTTCACTGCTGGTTCTTCTATTTGCACATACGCCGACAGCCATTCCAACTTAAAATAACTTAGGTTCATTCCTATTTTGCTTTGGGGAGTCAACTTTTCACATTCACTGCCCGGTTGTTTTTCAAGATAAAAGAATAGCAATAGCGTCACTTATCGCCGTTGCACTGTTATTGTTTTGGAACAGAGAACGTGGGCAAGTACTGTCAATGCATCATATATTTGGTTTTATAATCCAGTGTATCTATTATATGAAAAAAAATACAAACTAAGCCATTCGTTGAAGATGCACTTCAACGAATATGGTAGTTACCTCCTGTTTGCTCATCCAGTTGTCTACTTGCTCTGTATCTCTGTAGAAGAGTTGTAGGTCCATACACTGCTCATATTGTTGCCGACGAAGCTCCCACAACTCCAACAAAGACTCCTTCTCTTCAGTCAGGATGCCCAGCTGTATACATTTTAAAAAGCAAAATGTGTCCTATGTTCAACAAGATATAATACAATACATATTGATTTATATAGCGCTTTAACACCAGCTGAAGTTGGAACAAACTACCTCTCTCCCTCCCCCAGCCCCTTTTTTTAGTCATACGGCTTGCCACTTTGACTCAATCCTGAGTTTTGGGTGCATATTGCGATAGTTACAAACTCATACAATATGGAATGTTATACACACATTGTGAACAAAGAAATTCTGTAATAGCTGATAAAAACACTATGATCAGTGTACTATAGGAGAATTCAAATCCATATGGGGCACGGGAATTCTATGTGATATATCAGCAATAATTATGAATGTTGATAACGTCATCAATCCTACCTTTTCCTTGACTTCTTCAAAGGCATAATGTCCGGTATTAAGCAAAATCTGACCAGCTTCATCTGTGGCTCTGAAACTATCCTCATGGGCATCAATCTCTCCCTGTGAAACAAGGAAATTACATTGACACATTGAAATTTCATGTTAAAAGTTATCAAAGTTACAGAAACCATGTTTATATTTCAATGGAGATCTATGACGGGGGTTTTTACTTTATGCTCCTGATGGCGGTCTAGCAAGGCCTCAGCTCCAGCGACATCATTAGCAAGTTCATCAGCATTAATTAGGGCCTTCATCTCTGTTACCCAGCTTGTAAGATCTCTGAAGTCTGCAGTGAAACGCTGTAACCTAGAGGTCAAGAAAACAAATGCATTTTTTGCTGCATCTTGTATATTCTCAATTGCTAACATCCAGACAATAGTTTCAGATTTCCAGATGATAATGGTTCAGGTTGCAATCTTTCTTTTCTTAAGAGATGCACGTAAAGTACAAAATGTGCAAAAACTGAACGTGCCTTTTAACATTTCTTCTCCGCAGTTTGTTTGCGTTCCTCACTTCAGCTTGCCTCATGCACCGATTCACAAGCTAATGGCTAATCAGTAATCACTTGTCACAAAGACGTGACCCAATTCAATCAAAAAGACCCCAACTTAGGCAGGCTGGTAGTCGAGTAGTTAGCACGCCGGCTCCCTGTGTGGAGTTTGCGTGTTCTCCCGGGGCCCGCGTGGGTTTTCACCGGGTCCTCCGGTTTCCTTCCACATTCCAAAAACATGCATCGCAGGCTGATTGAACACTCACTGTAGTGTCCTTGAGAGCACTTCATTTGCTAGCTATTTGCTATCTATTAGCTATCTATTAGCTATGTAGCTGGCTCGCTAGCTATCTAGCGAGCTATTATAGTAATAATAAATTTCATTTATTAGATATCTGGCTGGCTAGCAAGCTAACTAGTAGCTGGCTAGTTAGCTTTCTACAAGTGGGTTGAGTGTTGCTGCCGCTGCTCACCCACAGAATAACTTATCCTGTGACTGTACAGTGACCTTGAGTTTTGAAAGGTGCTTATAAATCACATGTATTCATCAAAAATTGTCCCTAGGTGTGAAAGTGAATGGTTGTTTGTCTTTGTGTGCCCTGCGATTAGCTGGCAACCAATTCAGGGTGCCCGAAAACGGCTGGGATAGGCTCCAGCACCCCCGCAACCCAAATGAAGAATAAGCGGTACGAACAAAGATGGATGGAAGGATGAATGGAAACCCCAACTTAGGACGGTGCACCCTACAACAAGCATACATTGATTTCCCAATTGCCAGATTGGATGGATTTGTGTGAAGAGAGAGGCCTTTCTATACAATATCGCCGAGAACACATAATCTCAGAAGTTAGACAGTGAGAATGGTTGAATTTGTATACAATTCATTTCAGCGATGCCCTGGCATTATACCGGTTAGCGTCATTCAGACGGGCATGACGCTCAGCAGCCAGACTGCGAATGCGCTCCCAGTTTGTGACAAGTTCATCTTTCTTCAGGTGGATCTGGGAGGCATTTTGGGAATGTGTTTGTTGTAGATGCTCCGCATCAACTCCTAGTGTGTTGACCTGGAAATAAACAACAACAAGAGTGGGAAATATGTCAAAAGTTATCACTTGTCTGACCGAACATCATGTAAATATTTTTACTTTATCTTCCAGAGCAGCCAAGTCTCTCTCTAGACCCTCATGTTTACGCAGAAGAGCCTGAACACTAGCCAAATCACGTCCAAAGTCATCAGAGGCCATAAGTTGCTCCTTCTCTTTAATCCAGCTGATGGTTTCATCTACATCCCTATTAAAATGATAAATGACCAGGTTCCCAATCAGAAAGTTCAAAAGAATCAGTGTTTCTACATAAAACTACACAATGACGGTTTACCTGTTAAAACGTTGCACCTCAGCAGCGCCAAACAGTTTCCCTTGTCTTTGCTGGGCAAGGCCTTTCAGTCGCTGCCAGGCAGCATTCACATCATCCTGCTTGGAAACAATCAGCTCAACCTCAGGATGGTCTTCTTGTCTCAGCTTGGCTGCCAGCTGGTTCACTTCATTGACTCGTTCCTCGTGTGCTGCCAAGTCTGTTTGAAATTCCTCAAACTTCTTCTGCAGAAGCTCCACATGCTCAAGGTCCTGGCCCAGCTCCTCTGATGTCGCCATAGCCTCCTGTAAAGCAAAGACATAGAAATGCCTCTTGTATTTCGCTACCTTTAGAAAAATATTGAATACAAAAAGAAAAATACCATTTCATATGAAATCAATCACCTTTCATTTAAAAAATGAATGCCAACAAGAACATCTGTGCAGATTTGAGGAAGTTTGATTGAGAGGTTCACTCAGAAGAGCACCATAAGACAAGGTGTGCACCATCTTACTCAAACCAAATTCTTCAACCCATTTGTCTGCTATTCTCAAGTACAATTTAACAGAATTCAACAGAAAGTAACAGGATTAAACAACATGGCTGCTGGGTTCTATCACTCAATCACACTCTACGCCACTCCCGAAAAAGACATTTTCATTAAAAATTGTACCTTATCACTGATCCAGCCCAAGGTGTCTTCACACTCACGAATATATTGGACAAGTTTTTGGGCCTGCAGGAGATGCATTCCCTTCTCCTTGGTTCGCAACAGTAGAAGATCCCAGAGCCGTTGTAGCTCCTCAAGTCGAATCTAGTTAAGAGAGGAGATGAATGTATTATTATTATGATTCAAATACTGCACAAAATAGAAAACTGCACAAAATAGTAACTGCAGAGTTAATTCATTTGAAAGGGTTTACCAGCATTTGCCACAACAAGTATGGCCAAAAGATAAAAAAATCCACAGCATTCAAAAATTATTCTGTATTCACGCCAATTCATCACCTACCAGTACATACTCAGCCATATTAATACTTGAAAATATTGGTCTCTGCTGTGTCCGGTAAGGCGTGTAGGACTGAGTAAGATTAAAAGTATTAACACATTTTTTTTAAACAACTGAATTAATCAGTTTGATGTCAACAACGACACCTCCCCAGCATACTCCCGCACGCACAGTCGCACACACAACAGATAAGAGTCACTGCGTCATCAGGGCTTACTCTGATGGTCTCGGATGCAAAATGGCCTTCGTTGATCATCAGGACTCCAGTCTCATTCAGTCTGATTATGGCCCCAGCATTGGCTTGAACTTCCGCCTCAAAGGCTTGATGCTTTTGCAGTTTACCCTGTGGAAATGTTTAAAGATAATCGCATGAATACAATTACTTATTTAACTGTTACCACCACCAACAATACCTCTCAAATAAGGGTGAATAATGCGGGGCACCTTGCCGAGCCTTCCCTAATTCTTGCCTTAAAAAAGTGTGGTATGGATGGAATACATCGCTGCCCACATACAGACATGCGCACCTGCAGGTTAGAAGGGTCCTTGTAGTTTTCATCTGAGGCAACTTGCAACTTCTCCTGGATCCACTTCTCCAGCTCATCTGCATCACGGCGGAAGAACTGAAAGCGGTAGGAATCTTCCAGTTTCTGGCGCCGCATAATAGACAGGTCCTTGAAGCGCCTGTAGCGATCCAGCACTTGCTGCCGGCGCTCTTGGATGTCTTCAGCAGTCTCCAGAACTTTAACTCCAGTCGTTTCCATTTTTTTTTTCCTAACAGGATGACACAGATATAGTATTGACTGTATTTACTGGCGATCAATAATTCATAACCAGGAATTTCAAGCGCTGAAAGATATCTGCATAATTGCACAAAAACTAGAACTAGTACCAGAAATACAGCTACTGGTCACTTCAAAATGGTTCAATATTTTTTTGCACCAACTGTTCAACTGTTATCGTACTTTATACTACCACTGATCACTTTAGCTCTGCTTGATACTTTGGAATGCTCTTCCATATGTATTTGGCATATCATTGTTTATGATGATATACATGCAGCGTGTTCTACCGGACATAAATTCCTTGTGTGTTCTCCATACTTGGCCAATAAAAATGATTCTGATAAAATTTCAATCAAGTTTGAAAAACACTGCCAAAGTTGATCAAGAAAGCAAATTCAAACATGACAGTTCAAATTCTACGATTTGATGCATCACGATTCAATTCCGGCAATCAATTATAATATTAGTCATATTTTCTAAATTCTTGCTGTGTTGTACTAAGGTGGCCATTCAAAAGGTAAATCCAATCCAAATCAGACATAATTTTGGAGAAATGTTGTCATGCTGCTATTGAGAGCAGGGATCCAGATGATGACAGCCTCAGCTGACTTTCAGAAAGAAATGGGAATCAACTCAATAATCACTGTTACTGTTGGAATTATCGGGTATATGTACAAAATGCATTGATACGTATGTATGGGAACAATGATAACATAAGCCATGTGTGTGTATAAATCCCTTATGATGGAAACACTCAATGTCACAGACTTGAGTTTTGCAGCTGTACCAAACTCGTTTAAATGCCCAGTCATCCATTCTTCTGCCTTGCTTTTGTCTGACAGTTTGCAAAGTAATCAAATCTATTTCAGATGTTAAAGCTCGGCAGCCGTTGGAATTTCATGACTGTGCTTTCCATGGTCAAAGTAAAATCTGGTGATAGACATCTGTTATTGCAGAGATTAGCGCCTAGCATTCCCAAAGCATTTCAGTCAGCGAACAGCAGTCAGATCCGAGAGGAGGGACGAGTGTGCATTGTTACATCAACACACCATTTTAATGTTCATCCTGTACCAGTTCGAAGGGGAGTAGCATGACGTGTCTCATCGATGTATATGTGAAATAATTGATACATACATGCTGGGTGGGGGTGGGTGAACAGCATTGGTGATTACGTTCCTTGCTATTCAATTAAAAAAGGATATATTATGTCCTAATGTACATTTGCATTCCATACGATAATGCAACTGATAATTTCTGAGGCATAGCACACATCAAACCAAAAGCGGGCAAGGTCGCAGCTGAACTGTTTGACAGCCAATTACAAGACACAGAGACAACTAACCATACACACCCACAATTACACCTCGAAACAATTAAATATTACAACATAGTATTTAAAGTTCAAACAGTTAGACAACTGACGTCTCCGGACAAGTTGTGCCCATAATTTGTAAAATGGCTTAAAATGACTTCTACTGAGCGTATTTTACAAAGATTCCACCGCATACAGCTATATTTTACGTTTTAAGAATCTCGCTGAATATTCCACAAGTCTTGTTTTTGAGTTGGTGACGAGTCCTTACCCTACGTCACTGAAGGAACACCCCTCAGCGACAAAGGACATACCTTGAATCACCTCAATGCATTTTGCAATACTTTGTTTGGTCTGAAAACTTCGTGTTGATCCGTGTTGATGGCCAAATTAGAAGGAAATCACATATATAACGCGATGGTGAACACTTGTGTGTGGCACCGAGCATCTATTTGATATTCACTGAGAAACATTGTAAGGAATTAATCAGCCCGTTTCTACTGAGCTTTCCACAGAGCTTTGTCTGCCTCTTTTCGGTGCTACATTTCCCCCCCAGATGACACACATTCGGTGCTACATTTCCCCCTCAAAATGACACAGAATGAATTATTTAATCGATTGCAAACATGTATGCTTTCCTCTTCAGAACTATTTGAATCATATTCATAACTGGATGAGTAACAAGAAAACATATTCTCCGAATCTGAAGCCATTGTTTTGATTCTAGAGCAAGGCAAGACGTCTTACCGTGACACCACGAACATGGGGCCGAGACATACTGAAACTGGCCACTTCCGGGTTCAATTTGAAGTAGTTGTTGGACACTTCAAGTCATTTTTATTGGTGTTTTGCATTTGACTAAAAATATCATACTGCGTGTTTTGGGTATTTTAGATGCTATAAAACGTTTTTCTGATGTCAGTTAGGAAACAAAAAAGTGACGTCAGTTTTCCTTTAAACTTTAGTGTTTTGAGGAAATAATTATCAACTTCGAATTTTATGGCTGTAACACATTCCAAAAAAGCTGTGACGGGTGGTCAAAAAGACTAAGAAAGTTGAGGAATATTCCTCAAACACCTGTTTGGAACATCCTACATTGACAAGCAAAGACGGGACATGGTTTGCCTCTTTCTGAACAACTGCATGAAAAAAATAGAAGTTTCAGGACAGTGTTACTCAATAATTACAAGCAATTTGGTCTTTGGTTAATGATATCAATGATATCAAAAGGTTGAGAGAATCTGGAGAAATCACTGCATCTCAGGGGCAAGGCCGCAAACTAAAAAATGAATGGCTGTGACTTCCGATTCCTCTGCTGGAACGTTGTCAAAACCTAATGTGTAACGGCTTCACACTTCATTCATGCAAGCTTGGACATAGTCAGTTTACAGCGATAGTAGACTTCGAATGCATGTACATGTAAACAGTTGTTTGCCCCTACCACCGGACAAGCTCCAGTTTACTGTGCTAACATACAGGTTCAAACCCCACCCTACCTCCCTGCGAAATAAAACATCCATTTAGAAAAGGTAATTTCTTTGGGAGTCATGCTTAATTCCATTGCATAAAAAAGTCATAAAAATTGTTTCTCACAAAAGCTTAAAAATGTGGAAACTATTTTATGCCCATATTTTTATCATGTTCATATTTTTTTGACCATCAATTTCAACAGATGACATTTTGTGACAAAAAATTACACCTTTATTTTGTCATTGAAATACACTAACATGTCATCATCATTGTTGTTGTTGCTAATTACACATCGTTGCATTGTTTGTTTGTGCAATATTTTCGTTATTCAATGATTTTCCACCCTTAAGACTTGAAAATGGCTACATTGAAGATGGTCAAACTTTGAAATGGTGTGAGTCTGTTTAAATTGTTTAACCATGATCTTGCCTTTGTGACTTTTCCTGTCTGCCTGTGTGTGTTGTGGATGGGAGCGCGTGTTTGCGTTTGTCCATGCGCACGCGTGTAAAATACTCCGGTTTTATTGCTGAATATAAAAAACATTTGAGTCTGTATGACTTCAACAATGGCGACCGTCAATTTGATGGCTAGGTTCATTTTAATAAAATTATTTGCACCGCAGCAATGGCACTGCGTTTCCATCGCATTGATCTTTGAGAAAATTGCTGGTCACCATGGCGTCTGCTACAAAATATTGATGAGGCCGAGCTTAAGGATAAGTGGTTCCTGGAAAACCAACAAACTGCATCCGTTGTCAATGTGTTCTTCAAATAAACGTGAGTTGAAATAAAAACCTGACTAAATAGACCAAATGTGTATTTCGTTTAAAGGATGAAATCAGTATGTATCAGTACTAGTACAAGTGTATGTACCTCTATATTTAGAAGAAAAAGTTAGGCCAGGTAAATAACATCAGAGGTCACACGTGCCCTCCAATGTCATGCATGAGAAGATGGATGTTTGGAATTTCACATTCTGGCCAAGCCCAGAGCACTCCTTGTGGCCATGACCATAAATTGCCCCTTTTTAAGAGCTCCAGCAAAAAGCGGTCAACGGCGCTGTATTCTTTTATTTTCGAATTGTACACAAAGAATACATACATATAGTTTGTGTTTGTTTGTGTGTTCCCTGTGCAGGTACAACGAATCAATCATGAACGGTCGTTTGTGTCCATTTCAATGCAGGACCTTAAGCAATGCCAAACTGTAGCAATGCACCGCCACTGGGCGGTTCCCCATTCGAAATGGCCGACGAGCAGCAGACCTTGCGCCGTTAAATTTGCAAGATAATTTTGCTACAAACCTAAAATTATTTGAGACAAATTACCCAAACCGCATCAAACGAAATCTGTGTGATCAAATAATATCATTCTTATCAGTAAACATATCCTGGAAAAATATTGCAGTAAAAGGCGATATCTTACCTTTCTCCAGACTGGTGCAAAAATAATACTGTATAGTCAATGTAAAAGGCTTTGGGGATATGTGGCTTTAAATAAAAAAAAAAAAGCAAACAAAACGCGACAATGCACATTTCTAGAATCTAGGTCGAATTGTGACTTTGTTTTGCTCAATAGCGAAAACGTAAGCTTTAAAACCTGGTTACAACCCATCAGACAACGATAACCCATTGCGTTATTTTACTGATACACATCGCAAAAATATGTTCGTAATGCTGAATAGGAAACACAAGCCGCTTGTTTGAATTAGCTACCAATGTTAGCGTTCGACAGAGATAAAGATTATGATTACACAATCTTTCTATGCGGTGAACATTGTTCCTGCATCGATAACAATACATATCAATCGTAAAATTCGTCAAGCATAATTTCTCACCTTTTGCTCGTTTAATTATCGAACAACGTTAAAAGTCTCGATAGCGTAGGTTGTTGAAGAATGCCCAGCTGTTGTTCGCGTTCTTGTTTCACCTCCCAACGGCGTGACGTCAGTTCTGCAGCACAGATATGCACAGGAAGCCGCGCGAGATGACGTTCACAAAGAGAAACGAAGGCGTAGTTGATGCTCTCTCTCTGTGTCTCTCCCCCTCTTCGCCTCCGAGTGTAGACATAACGTGACGTGAGATCAATCAGTCCTTTCTTAAACTGTAAAAGGTGCCATATTGGACCATGACGTCCCTGATCCACTGCTGAAAAGGATGCATTGAACCTGTCATCTTTCATCTACAACTGCTTCATGTCACAAAGAGGGTACAGAAAGTGCTGAAGAATGCATGACTATGTGTTGTCATATTATTTGTTATTTCGTTTTTTAACTTTATATTACTTCCGGGTTGGGTGAACCCACAGGAAAAATATAAGTGTCCTTGAGAGTTTTGAAAGGCGCTTTCAAAGAAATGTATTATTATAAATTAGAATGTCGAGAACTGATATCAAAAACATAATAACAAAAGCAGAATTTACTCCACCCAAAATGTGAGTTTTTTCCCCAAGTTGTTCTCATTGTGTGGTCTCCCTCCCTCTTCCTCCATCCCTCTCTCCTTTCTTTCTTTTTAAAAAATGTTTACTTAATCCAATCTCTCCCCCATTCGCTGACTGAGCTGCTATCTTAAAAAGCAACGTGCTGCCCTCTACTGATAAGAGGGTTCACGTTCCGAGACAGTGAGTAACCCCAGGCGACAGACCCAGTGGCCCAAACGTTTTAACTCTGATAATACACACAAACTGAGCGCAAGCTCCAAATTACCCAGAGCGCCGATGCGTATGTGGAACTGTCGCGGCTTGGATTTGAAGTGGATTTATGTGGGACAGGAGATGTGAAACAATCTCTTTCGTCAATGGATGCTACAGCTTCGTGCTTGCTTTCAACATTTAGCCTGTTGTAGACGTGCAAGTTCCACCATGACGTCCCTGATCCACTGGTGAAAAGGACACTTTGAACCTCTCCTCTTTCAATCGCAGGGCACACCGAGACAAAAAAACATCCACACTCACACAGGGTGTTCAATCAGCCTGCCATGCATTTTTTTTTTTAGAATGTGGGAGGACACCGGAGGACCCGAAGAAAACCCACGCGGGCCCGGGGAGAACATGCAAACTCCACAGGAGGCAAGACCGGGTCTTGAAAATTCTGCACTGTGAAGCCGGTGTGCTAACCACTTGACGACCATTGACTACCATGTTATTAAGTTTTTTTGTTGTTGTTCTTTTGACTTCAAGATGGTGACGCAAAGGTGGCTGCCTTTCCAGCAGTGCCTGTATTTTGTTTTTCTCCTTCTCTTTCCTTTCCTCTTCCTTTCATAAGTTTGGAGCTATGAAATGTAAATGTCTCTACTGCGAGACTAATAAAGGTAAATCCAATATAAAATCAAAATCATATATATCCTATGTACCGTAATTTCCGGACTATAGAGCGCACCTGATTATAAGCCTCACCCACTACATTTTTAGAGGAAAACCGATTTTGTACATACACAAGCCGCACCTGTATATAAGCCGCATGTGCCCACATTAAAACATGTATACATATTTACAACAAAAGACAGTACACAGAGAGTTTTCAAAGTTGTAATAATAGAACAATAATAATAATAATAATAATAATAATAACTTTCTTCCCAAACGGTGCCTGTGACGCGGCAGTAGAACGGTAGCAACATAGTAACAACACGCTAGCAACACAGTAAAACAGGTCTGGTAAAACAGGTCTGGTAAAAGCACATACTGGTAAAAATCACGGTAAGCCGTCTTCATCTTCCTCCTTGAACTGAAGCCATGGAAGTCATCTTCCTCAGTGTCTGAGTGAAGCAGTGTCATATAGACGTCGTCACAGACTCCCCGCTGACAATCTCGTCCTGAGACAGATCGTCATTTTACATTGCTCCAGTTCTTCCCGGTGCAATTTCCAGCGTCTCACCATCGATTCGTGTTTAACAAGTTTACATTCAGAAGCTCTGTTTCATTCTTTATCGGACAGCTCGATTGCTTTTAGCTTGAAAGCTGCGTCATATGCAGTCTTCCTCGATGTATATATTCCAGCGGTCTTAATCTTACCTTTTCTACTCGAGCGCCTTACACACATTGGCCGCATCACTGAATAAGCCGCAGGGTTGAAAGTTTGGGAAGCAAAGTAGAGGCTTATAGTCCGGAATTTAGGGTATATATATATATAAATACAGTAAAGTCTCGTTATATCGATAGTACTGCTTCGTTATATCGATATCGGTTATATCGATAGTACTGCTTACGATACTATTTCTATGAACGCAAGGAGAAAATTTACATGCCGCAGGATCGGATATATCGATAGTCCGGTTATATCGATATTTTTTCCGACTCCCGAGAATATCGATATAATGAGACTTTACTGTATATCCTTTTGGCATTCGACTCAGCATGATTTTGACGTGATCCTGGTTTTATTCCCTGGTAATTTCTACTATCTTTGTCACTGTTTAATATCCTGTGTATGATAGCTGTCCATGTTAAGCGCTTTGCTACAGCTTCAGCTGTTGTTAAAGCGCTATATAAATCAATATGTATTGTATTGTATTGTATTGTATTGTAGTAAGGGCGGCCAGGTAATCGAGTGGTGAGCACGCCGATTTCACAGTGCAGAGGATCGCAAGTTCAATTCCCGCTTTGGGCTCCCTGTGTGGAATTTGCTGTATTGTATGCATTTTTTAATGCTATATAAATCAATATTGTTAGAGCCATAAGGAAATTTTGGTTAGATTATATATTTTGTTATTGTTCACAATTGTATAATTAGATTTTGAAAAGGTGCAATAGGTTTCATTTTATTGCTGTTTTACTTTAACTTATTAGCGATATTGAGGTATCTGAGCTCCAATAGTCATCCTGTCTTTAGTTTGTTAAAAAAAGGCAATGACATGTTGCCGTAAGCAGCATTCGGAAGACAGTAAGGCATGGAGCAACAACTTTTCTGAACATCTGAATTCACCTAATAGGCTCGTCTGAATTCACCTGATCAGATCATCTGAATTCACCTGATCAGGATGTGTGCAGTCACCTGATCGGATCGTCTAAAGCAGGGATCCCTGAACAGAACCCAGTTACCATCACAGTGGCAGACATACAAGAAAGAGTCTCAGATATGAAAAGCTGAACAGCACCAGGCAGTGATATGGTCCACACCTACTGGCTAAATAAACTCACACCACTCCATGAGCACCTAGCAGCATAAATGAACCAGTTGCTGATGGACGGGACTCACTAAGGATGGCTAACCCATGGACGACAATCCTGATCATGAAGGATCCCTCAAAGGGTGCAGTTCCATCCAACTATCGGCCAATAACCTGTCTCTCCACAACATGGAAGCTCATGTCAGGCATCATTGCAGCTAAGATAAGTGGACACATAATCAATACATGAGCGAAGCACAGAAATGCATTGGTAGAGATAACAGAGGTGGCAAACATCAGCTGCTGGTTGACAGAACAGTTGCACAAGACTACAGGTCCCGATATACCAACCTGTGCACAGCTTGGATTGATTACAAGAAAGCCTATGACTCGATGCTACACACATGGATCAATTAATGCTTGCAGTTGTATAAGGTCAACAGGACCCTAAGAGCCTTCGTTGCAAACTCGACTCGAAAACTACACTTGAAGCCAATGGCAAGCCACTTACCCAAGTGTACATCAAATGTGGCATATACCAAGGTGATGCCCTCTCCCCACTGCTGTTCTGCATCGGACTGAACCCCTTTAGCCAAGTAATCACAAAAAGAGGCTATGGATACCTCTGCAGAAATGGAGCTATGATCAGTCCCCTCCTCTACATGGGTGACATAAATCTGTATGCTAAGAGCGAAAGGGACATAGACTCCCTGATCCACATAACCAGGATCTATATTAGTGACATTGGGATGTCTTTCGGGCTGGAGAAATGTAGTCGGATGGGTACTAAGAGGGGCAAAGTAGTCCACACTGAAGGGGTATCACTCCCTGAAGGAACAATAGCAGACATTGAAAACAGTTACAAATACCTCGGCAAGAACAAGACCCGGACAATAAACAACTTTGCTCTGCCAGTGATCAGATTCCCTGCACAAATAATAAGGTGGCCAAAGGAAGAGTTTCAGACCACGGATGTTAAGACCCGAAATCTCCTCATCATGCATGGAGGGTTCCATCCCAAATAGAGTACCCTGAGACTGTACACAAGCCATAAAGAACGAGGCCAGGGACTAGCGAGTGTGAGAGCCACTGTCCAGGATGAAAGATCCAAGCTCAATGAATACATCAAAGACAAGGCTCCAACGGATGATGTACTCAGAGAACTTCTCAGACAATGGGGAACACAGGATGAGGTGCTGGTAGAGGGACCATCATGGGAGGAAAAGCCCTTATACGGGATGTACCACCTAACCATAACTGAAGTGTCTGATTTCCAGAAGTCCTATCATTGGCTAGAGAGGGTTGGCCTAAAGGACAGCGCGGAGGCACTTATCCTGGCTGCTCAAAAACACCCCCTGAGCATCTGAACCATAGAGGCACAGATATACCACACCAGACGAGACTCAAGGTGTAAGTTGTGCAAAGAGGCACCTGAGACAATCCAACACATAACTGCGGGGTGTAAGATGCTGGCAGGGAAAGCCTACATGTAGCGCCATAACCAGATGGTTGGCATAGTGGGCCGAAACATCTGTGCAGAGTATGGAGGACACTGATTCGCTGTGGCGACCCCTGAAGGGAAAAGCCGAAAGGAAAAGAAGTAAAATGTTTTTTCCCTCATCAGTTGGGCCTTAGTCATGATCTATGGATAAATAATGTTCCTTAAAAAAGTGAATGTACAAGTATAGAATTTATTGGCAAGAGGTACTGTTACAAGAGAAAGATAATTTAGCAAACAGAAAATTCAGAAATGTTTTATAAACTATGATAAAATCAGGAAACATCAGTTATCCATTTAAACATCAATAAATATAAATTCAAGTTCCCGTGTTTACACATGATTGAGTTAATAAAACCCTGAGCCCTACACTCTGACTGTATGTTAAGGTGCATTTGCCTGTGATTTCTTCTGTGTGTCGTCTGGTTCAGGAAAAGTAGTTTTGTAATCCAATCTCTTGTTCACTCAATTGTTGGTGTTATCATGACCAGATTTTCCCCTTTTCAACTGGAAAAAAACAATCACAGACAAAACTGAACGATGTACAGTATAGTGCAAAAAACCCAGTGAGTAAAATAACATCATCAAACAAAAAAAGACACCAGAGTCAATTAGAAGCTGTGAATTTACAGAGTTGAACAGCCACCAAGAACATGGAGGAGCTATGAATTTCCAGAGTTCAACAGTGATAGAGAACAGTTCCATATTTTTTTTAATTTATTTCACTCTTATTGTCAAAATATTTCAAACCATAAACTTAATGCTCCATAAGTAAGAGAAGAAACTATGACTCTCCGGAGAAAGAGACTCGCAGACTGGCACCGCAAACTGTTAGGATCATTTGAATCCACTTTGAAACACTAAACAAAAATCCCAAATTGATTTTTCCAGGTTTTTGTTTGTTTTTGTCTTTTGCATTGTCCACCAATGAATAAGAAACAATCACCTCATCCCTCTGGTGGAACATTTTTGGAAGAAACTTGATAACACCAGATTATTGTGAACCTCAAAGGTTTGGTGGTCCTTCTCCCCAGGCAAATCCTCCTGGGCGATCCTCGGGCAATGGATTGTAATTGGCATCGTCATCAGGAGTGTCAAACAGCATCTTTCTGGTGGCGTGAGATTGGAGGGTTGAGGATAAAAGATATACAGATTAACCATTATTCAAGCCACAAATGTTTGTTAGATTGATCATATGCAAAGTTGAAGTTAGGCCATAAAGTGTTTGGAACAGTCTTCATGGGGTTTCCACTACACTGTCAGAATGTGAAATGTACCTTTTCAACTCAAAGACATTTCATCAACATGGACTTACGTACTCAACGTAAATGATTGAAAGTTAAAGTGTTTGCGGGGCAGGCAATGGACAGTGACGCCGTAAATACAGTCGTGCCTGACGAATGTCTCACTTTTCTGTATCTATTAAACTGAGGCTGGAGGGGGTTGGGTGCTTTGCTCAAAGACACCTTTAAAGTACATACGCTACCCACTTTCCGAACATTTGACTTACGAAAAACAGTACATATTAATATTTTTGCGGGTACTCTATGACGCAAAAATGTTTGGACAGCGATGCTGTAAGTTACATTTTGTATTGCGCACCCTTTTCCGGCCGAGCTCGCTTGCGATTGGCACAGACCCAGTAGAGCAGTGGTCCTTGAACTGGGTGATCGAACCCTAAAATTTGGTGAGTCTGTCTCAGGGGTTCGGTGGATCCTCCGCCGCAGAGTTCTGTCCACCCCTCAATCTAGTCTGCAGTTAGTGGACACGGTCATTGAAAGCGTCCTACCGGTCCGCTTTAAGGTCGCTGGTTAATGTAGCAGATTGAGGCCTCATGCACTGTGTTGGTTGTGTTATTTGAACAAAGTGATATAAATGCATTTCATTTTGTGCGGCAGTAAAAAAAATAATCATTTTATTTTTTTTTAATTAAAGAAGGGATAGGTGAATGAGTATATGAAACTAGGTGGGGTTCGGTGCCTCCAACAAGACTAAGAACCATTGCATTAAAGGTTTCAAGGGCTGGATGTTTACGTGACAGGCACCGAGGCACACAAATCAGCGCTATGCTGAAGTTTTGCCAACGAGTTCAGGCCCCAATCCGCCAAGCTCGCTTACGATTGGCTGCGTAGTGTATGTGGGTGGGGAGGAAATACCTCTTCCCAGTTGATGCTCCAAGAGGACGCATAACAAAAAGTAATGGCTTACTGAAGGCCCAAGGATGTATTTTGTATTATTACAGTAGGCGTGAATATATTTTACGATTGTTAGAGTGTCTGTGTTATATACTTCCCCGTTTAGTGTTTGACTTATGTAGCACTGAAGCAACTTATGACCAATTTCACCTTACGAACGACCGCTCAGAACATATCTTGTTCATAAGGTGGGGAGCGTCTGCAGTGACAAAAGCAGACTAGCATCTTTTGGGAGAATTCGTTTTTTTGTGATTTAAATGGCAAACGGTTTTAGCAGCTCACATTATTGATGGAGTCTTCAACCACCTTCCACCACCTGGCTGGTTGGGGAAGACGTCTTCCAAGAAGAAGTATACGTGACCGACAGCGATTCCTTTGAAAGGGGAAATGCATGTCAACAATTTGAAGGGATATATTAACCACACAGTTTATGGAGAAAGTTGTGATCAATACCTAAAAGATCTATGATGATGGAATTTCCCAACAGAAGTGAAAATCCCATCAGCACCCAAGGCAGGAAGGGTGCCTGGAAATTTAAAAGGCCAAAGAAATTCATCCGAACACTTGGATTTCTTCGACTCCATATGTACACCAACATAATTGTAAACGCTTGGCCCAAGAACACCAAACTCACAAAAGTCCCAAATATCTGAAATCGTGTTAAAGAACCTGGAAGAAAATGATTTGTTTTGAAGCATGGTTAGAGTCCAGAATTGATTAAGAAGGTTGCAAAACATGTAACTCTTTTTTCATTTATTCATCTTCCGAACCGCTTACCGAACCGCTCACAGGGGGTGCTGGAGCCAATACCAGCTGTCTTCGAATAGTCGGCACGAGACACCCTGAATTGGTTGCCAGCCAATCGCAGGGCACACAAAAACGAACAACCATTAGCACTCACACTCACACCTAGAGTAAATTTGGAGTCTTCAATTAGCCTGCCATTCATGATTTTGGAATGTCGGAGAAAACCATTACAAAAAGCGCATTGCAGGCCCGGAGAGAACATGCAAACACACAGGGTGGCCAGAACTGGTACTGAACCCTTGACCGATGGACTGGGAAGTTGACGTGCTAACCACCAGGCCGTCCCAAATGTACCTATATAATCCCTAAAAATGCCAAATATTATTATGATAGATGTGAACAATTTCTTTTCCTTTATCTACTTTTCTTCCATTTGATAAACCAAGTAATTTCCCACCTGTCACATTTGCTGTAGTTTTCCAGTCATCTGAAAGGACATCATTCCCACGTAGTGCTTGTCTGAAGTCCTTCCTAAAAGTTATGTAACACTCTTCCTTTTTCAGCTTCTAACATTTTGTCTTCTGTTCTGGTTTTGCTTTCTTCATCTTCCTCACCACGAGTGTCATCCTCCACACGACTAACCTATGCTGTCTGGCTACATTCTCACCAACCACTACTTTGCATTCACTGATTTCCTTCAGATGGCACCGTCTATACAAAATGTAGTCTACCTGTGTACTCCTGCCTCCACTCTTATAGGTCACCCTGTGTTCCTGCCTCTTCTGAAAGAAAGTATTCACGAAAGCCTTTTTTTCTTCAATTATAAAACCGCCCCCTGTGTGGCTGCCTCGACAGCAGCGCATACCCTTGTTTGAGCCCCTTTCCGTCCTATTTTATTTCTGTATTTGTCCGACCATGTTTTGTGTGGGGGTGATGGGCATCTCTGTCGTTTTTTACTTTATTGCCAGACAACCCCTACAGCTGAAGAGGAGGAAACCATTCTCCAAATTGTGGCTAACATCAATCATTATGGACACACACTGGCATTACCTGAGTTCACTCTGATAACTGGCAGACGAGACAAACATACTTTGAAAAAGTCATCGTAGGAACAAAGTCCTAGTCCCATTCCGTATGAAAGTGATACTTCTTCCCTTCTTACTTGGTCCAGCTCCCCAACTCATTTTTATACCCTCTTACATTTTAGAGAAAAACAAAAAAACAAAACAAAAAAACAGCGAAATTTAGGATGCAACTAATGACTAGCTTGTCAAGTTTGCAACGCTCAGGGGAGTTGTTTGACCATGCACAGTGTACTTAATAATCATATGCCATTTGACTGGTTTTCCGGTGTATCAATCAAGTGAAGGGATGGGTGATAGGTTGACGTCTTGATTTTTTTTCAAAACTGTAGACCAGCTGCTAGCATGGCGTGCTAACAGCGGACTAGCGGCCACCAAACTAGACATCCTCAATGAGCTGAAGAGATGAAAACGGGGGTATCAGGCCGGGAAGGAGTGGCGCAGGAGGAGAAATACCAACATGTCCTCCCGTCCGTCATTATGGAGAATGTAAGATCGCTCCTGAACAAGATGGACGAGCTAGCAGCGCTAACGCAACATTAGATGGAGTACCGTGAGGCCAGTTTGCTGCTCCTCACGGAAACATGGCGATCGGCGATCAAGCCGTTAACACATGCCGAGTTGGAGGGCTTGTAGGGAGAGTCAACCAGGTGGGAGCTCTTCAATGAGGTTCACGGGGAGGACATTGATTCCCTCACCGACACCATCACGAATTACATAAACTTTTGTGAAAGAAACACCATACCCACTAGGACTGTGCGTGTTTCTCCAACAACAAACCGTGTATTACTCAGACATAAAGGACTTCCTGAAGGAGAAGAAAAGGGCTTTCGTGTCGAGGTACAGAGAGGAGCTGAAGGCCGTGCAGATCCAACTGAGGAGAAAGATCAGAGAGGGGAAAAAGGCTGACAGGATGAAAATGGAGGAGCAGCTGCAAGGCAGCAATGTCACTGGTGTCTTCAAGGGCCTGAAAAACATCTCGGGCTACAAAAGCCCAGCGACATTGAATGAGAAAGACAAGGACTAGGCAGATGAACTCAATCACTTTTTAACCAGTTTGATCAGACGTCTGTCGCCCCTGCCCCATCGTCAACACCACGTGTAGCTGCACCTGCACCTATTCTCACCGTGGACTACCCCTTTCTGTCCCCTCCTACGACCAGCTACCAGCAACAAATAACTGCCCTCTCTACTGACACCACACCCTCAACTGCCACTCTGCCTCCGTGTTCCTGCCTGTCTGTCACAACCGCACAGGCGAGGAATATAACTGAGGAGGATGAAATGCTTATAATATCTTGTTTTTATCTTTTCGCCCTCCACACCCCACCTTCCCTCAAATTGCTGCTGTGGACTGCAAATTTCCCCATTGTGGGACGCTTAAAGGCTTCCTGATTCTGATAGAATAACTTGAATGTCTACATTCCACCTCTACATCATGTCAGCCAACTCTCTACCTTTCCCTGTCATTGTTCCTACATTCAAAGTTACAACTCTCAGTCCTATGCTCTTGGTGTTCGATTTCACCCTTTTCCTACGGTCTCAACTCCGTCCTCTCCTTCTTCGAGCAACAGTAGTCCATTTTTCACCGGCACCCTGTCAACAGCACCAAATGGGGGTCATTGTTAAGCCAGGCCTCGATTGATCCGGTATGAGATTCAATGGTTTGATTTGCATGTTTATTTTCAAAAAAATTAGATTGGATGCCCTTCCCGACACAACCCTTTGTACAGGTAATATCCGACTTACGACTGGCACGATTTACGACCACCAATTTATCGCCTGGTACCGCATCGCACGCGCAGCCCGGCAACACATGACAATTTTGGCCAGCCAGCATCTCACTCTTGCACAGCAATCGACCGCGTGATGGCACAGGAGGGGCTAGTGTCCACTGACGTCGGCCGTGGCGCGCCCAGGACGAGAGCCGAGGCCGGTCGGGCGTCGGCGCTTGGGATCGCTGCGATGAGATTGCCGCGTCGTGCCCACGGCCGGCGCCCACGCGTCTTTGAGACTTGAGTTCGTTTTGACTTTGAGTTCGTTTTGCTTCAGGGTGAGTCAGGCGCGCTGGCGCCGCAGACGGCCGAGGGTCGGGCTGCATGTCGTGCGGAGAGCAGGCTACGGGCGTGGAGAGGGCAACCGGTAGAACACCGGCGACTCAGACTCAGCCCACCCGCCACCGTGGTGTCCGAATCAGGTCATTGCAAGTCATTTAGCACAGAGTCTCTATTCAACATTTTGAATGGATTTCAACTTACGACCATTTTGACTAATTTGACTAACCGTTTGGTCGGAACGGAACATGGTCGGAAGTCGGATGTTAACTGTATTTATCCTGGCTTGGGACCGACACAATAATACACTGGCTTGTGTCCCCCTGTGGCTACATTTTGTTGTTGGATCTAGACTACACAAATATTAATAGCAAAGACATGACACTTAAAATTGGCTTTGAAGCCATTTTAAAAAGGCTTTATCCTGGGAGATTGAGAAGATACTACTATCTGAAGGGTCGCCCTCATCTCAGCATCACCACACATGCAACCCCTTTGAGAAAAGTAAAATAAATTCATCAATAAATAAACAAACATAATTAAATAAATACAATTACCAGGGGTAACTGTGTTCGAGAGTTTATGTTCAAGTAATCAGCTTTCATGAGACAAACCAATTAAATCCAACCTTAGTGCTCAGTTCAAAAGGAACTTGCATATTTACATGCCTGTCCGTCATTTCTAACAGTTATTAGATCTTTTTTTTTAGAAATGCACAATTATTTGGTTGTTTTGAAAGTCATAACTGTTAGAATAAAGACTACATTTGAAATAACCACTTTGTCAGTTTTAAAATAAACTGAATTGAGCCACCCAAACTCAGTGAAAAGGATACAGTCATCAAAAGTCCACCAAAGAGGAACATGAAAACAAAGTCACCTGTTCGTCCCCTGAAAGAGCCCTCCTCCAGCATTCGACAGTATCTGTATCTAAAAACGAGTTGTTGAGGAAGTGGACATTTGTTAAATAGCTCAATAACTGCATATATAAATACATGTGGTGAAGATTGAAGATTGTCGTCACACCGTTGATCTAAAGTACATCTAGAAAGGAGGAACTTGTGAGGTGGCAGCTGGTACAGGTTCTTCTAAAAAATGCATATTGTGATAAGTTCATCATTTTTCATAATGTAACGACAGAAATTATTATTATAATAAATATTATTAAATTATATTGCACACCAACTGAAATATTTTGGGTCTTTTATTGTTTTAACACTGATGATTTTGGTATAAAGCTCACGAAAACCCAAAATAGCCAAGGAAGAATGGGGAGAAGGAAAAGCAAAAATGCCTGAAGTATAGTGTCAAGTACCAGTCAATGATAATCTGGGGTGCAATGCCAGCACCTAGTGTCGGCGCACTGTGTTCTATCAAGGGCAGGGGAAATTCAACTAACTATTGGGAGATTTTAGTGCACTTCATGCTTCCGTCTGCTGAAAAGCTTTATGGAGATTGTTTCATTTTCCAGCATGACCTGTTACCTGCTCAGTCCCAAAACCACTGGAAAATGATTTAGTGACCAACTATCCTGACCTGATCCCCAGAGAGAATCTGCGGGATACTGTCCAGTATTGTGAAGAGAAAGTGGGCGACACCAGACTTAGCAGGGACCTATCATAGCAGAGTCCGGCACCGCCATGTCTGGACAGTAGGGATATATATATATATATATAGGGCCTAAACTACCAGTAAGACTTTAGTTTGCTGACGAAGTTTCTTGGATAAGAAACGAAACGTCCGACACTTTCAAAGAAGTACAGATGACGGCTGAAGAAACCTTTTCATCGATGGACCACTCCTGTACGACTGAGAACTTACACAGACTCTATGCCCATTGGCTTCCGGGAGGGAGAGGGGGGGCAAGAACGGCCCCACAGAACCTTTGCTTACCACTCCCACTCTGATGGCAGGGATGGGGTTTCGAGTGATTCGACGAGATTCGTAATTTTATTCCCGGTGCCACTTGGTTCCCAATTATTCATGCCCAATTATGGGTGACTGACTGGGGATCAGTACAGGGTGTACCTTGCCTATTCCATAACGACAGCCGGGAAAGGTTCCATCATGGCTGTGACATTGTGACGATGGACGTTTTAGAAAACATATCTATGTACAGTAAAGTCTCGTTATATCGATATTCAAGGGAGTCCAAAAAAATATCGATATAACCGGGACTATCGATATATCCGACCCTGTTTGCATGTAATTTTCTCCGTACGTGCATAGAAATAGTATCGATATAACCGGGACTATCGATATATCCGATATCGATATAACGAGACTTTACTGTATTACATATCTAACAATGTAGTTATACTGAAAAGGATACAAAAATATCATATTGAACAGAAAATTGAAGCCAACTGGACCAAAAAATAGGAAATTTGTTATTAGTCGCCACACCTACAAAAAAAGAAGAGATAAGGGAGAGGTTACACACTCCAAACAACACATTGCATACACTGTGTACATTTTCTCAAGTGAAGATTTGTATTCACATGTTTCTCCTGTCTAATTACAGGGATCCCAACCAAGGGAAATTAAAATAGAGAAAAATGAAGGTGGCCGTAAATGTATGAATGCAAGATAGCATATGGGATGAAAAAACATTGCCATAGTTGTGACCGAAGCTAGAAACGCGCCCCCGCCAAGAAAAAAACAAATCCCGAACAAATTCGGGAATACCGCTTCACATCATGCTTTTCAATTCACGAATACATTCCCGAATGAGTTAGCTTCACTTGTAAATGCTACTTCCCATTGTTGTTGTGTTATATGACACCTGGATAAAGGACCACTGTACCACTACTGAAACAATTATTCGCCAACATTTTGTAAAATATTTCATTCTATTTTTTTCCATTTTTAAAGCGGTGGAAGTAAACTTTACCCCTCACATAAGTAAACAAATGCCACGTTTCAATATCTTGTTGAAAAACAGACAGTGCCATTTGTAACTGCTTTGACATTTTATGTTTCCAGGAAATTAAACCAAGAATAAAATGAGTCTGATTATGATCAAGTTTGATTACTCACTTGGTAATTCTTAAGGATCAAATCTGGATTGAAGTAGAGTTGAAAAGGTGTAATGATCTCTAGTTGCTGGAAGGGGGAAAAAACAAATAAACAAGTCATCAATGAATGTATAAACTTAATCTGTTACAACACATGAATTACAGTAAAGTCTCGTTATATCGATATCGGTTATATCGATAGTACTGCTTATTACGATACTATTTTCATTTCCCAGCAAATTTCTAGTCTTTTATGATATAATTAATTCCGGTTAGTACGATACCCGGTTATTACGATAATCCGGTTACTACGATGCCCTTTTCATCTCCCGCCAGCCAATTTGGTCTGCTTATATCGATACAAAAGCAGCTTAAAGCTGAATCAATATTTGCTTAAGGATTTCAATACCACCATTAGCGAAATCTGTAAACGCCGTTTTGTTTGATTTTTGGCTAACACCGTTGGTCACGTGACCAGCTTTCGAGCCGTGCGAAAACATGACGGGGACCGATAAATTAAAACTCATTGTTATCGGTAAAGCAAACAAACCAAGGTGCTTCAGTGGCGCGAAGAGTTTGCCGGTCACCTACAAAGAATAAGAATAAGTAATGTAAACGTTGCAGTTTTTGTTTTCCATTCTTGTATTTAATTGTGTTGTATTCCGATATCTTTTTATCGCTTGCAATAATCACTGTTTTTCATATGTACATGCTGGCATTCATGGTTTCTCTCGTGTGTGTATAGAACAATGTCGAGTGCATTATTGAATATTTACTCAGAGTCACTATTGCAAGAGTGCGTTATGAAAATAATAAATGACGTTTTTATTTAATGCATAAGTTTATTTTTCACTTCACTACAGTACATTTTCACTTCACTACAGCATGCTAGATATGCAATCCATGAACTCAAGGAGAAAATTACATGCCATATCAAAGATCCCCCATTTATTGCCCACTTTTAATGCAGTTCGGCGCAGGATTGGATATATCGATAGTCCGGTTATATCGATAATTTTCAGACTCCAGAGAATATTGATATAACGAGACTTGACTGTAATGTACTCAATGGGTAAGATCTTGATCAACTCAGTGGCAATACTGCATGAATTACAGCATTTATTCGAGTATAACGCGCACGCGTGTATAACGCACACTCCTAACTTTCAATTAAAAATTGGTATAAAATTGTTTCACTTTTTCTCGGCAACAGTATATCAATTAAAATATAAAGGACACTGAATGGAAACTCTGGATATTCGTAATTGTGCAAAACAGCAATGCTTAACTCACATTTCAGTGTGGGTGAGGCTAAGAAAGGAAATGAAGCGTAGCTAAAGAAATTGTAATCAACAAAAAATAAAGGCATGCGCGTGATCCGGGTCTTTCCGAGAATCAAAATTGAAGGGCACCTTAACAACAGCTGGACTATGGTTAATAGCAATGAAAATGCTGCACCCTCCTGAAAGAGATAAAGCATTAAATATATATGATACTTTTTTTCCCAGTGCTTGTTTATAACGCGCGCCCAAACTTTGAGTTCTTTTTTTTAGGTACAAAATTTTGCGCGTTATACTCGAATAAATATGGCAGTGACTTATTTTAACCACCAGGTACCCCACTGTCGAACGGCAGAACTCGGGGTGTTCGTCCAAACAATCATTAATTTTCTTAAGTACCGGTACATCTGCTTTTAGCCTAATTTTGAGTCCACCTTTACACCGGTTGGCTAGCACACGTCACACATATATGTGACGTGTGTGTGTGTGTGTGTGTGTTTTATGACTGAAATCGGGAAACATCCATTCAGCGTTTGTTTGTAACAGCCAATTTGCTACTCAATTCCAGTCACCACCGATTTGTGTATTGCCCTAATATTACCATGTGAACACCAGTTTTGCGTATGGTTACATCGGCCGCTTAGATTATCATACTAACATATTCCTTGATATTAACCCCAGTTTCCAAATCAGCAAGTCATTGGAAGAGTTAGAAGTCCTCCTACATGATTCTAGCCGTGTCTGACGTACTATCATCTCTCAAAAAGAGGCAGCAGCTAAATTGAGTCAGAGGTACATGGTCACGCAATGAAAAATGAAGAGCTCCCATGCACAAAAAAAAACAAATAAATTAATGCTGGGTTATCTCGCATGCTTTGTGAGGGATCAAATATCTTTGCAAGGGACAAAAAGATTGTGAGGGATTTTTTTTTTTGTGGGGTAAATGTTTTAAGTCATTTTTTGCGTCAGGCCACATTGTAATTACGGATTCCTCCCGGGAGCTGATTGGTCAGCCTTGGTGTCCGTCGTGTAAACATCCAGCCCTTGAGACCTCCAATGTGTCTTTGTGCATGCGTTTACGTGAAGCACAGTATGTAGCCAATCGCAAGCGAGCTCGACCGGAAAAAGGAGTACAATACAAAATCTAACTTACTGCATCTCTGTCCGAACATTTTGTGACTTACTCTACCCGCAAAAATGTTCGTATGTGCCGTTATTTGTAACATGGATGTTCGTAAGTTGGGGAGTGTCTGTATGTACATTCTGCTAAAACATCTGATTGGCTAGGAACCCTTGAAAATTGCACCTGTGTAGGAACAGTTATCAGTTACATGTGGAAGTAGGCGGAGGACACCTTGAAACGTTTACCAGCCAATGGCAGGTAACACAGAGACGAACAACTACCTGCGCTCACACTCACACCACAGGACAATTTTGAATGTTCAATCAGCCTGCCATGTATGTCTTTGTAATGTGGGGAAAAAAACGGAGTACCCAGAGAAAACCCGCACAGGCTCCGCAAACTCCACATAACAGGGGCCGGAGTGGGGATTGAACCCAAGACCTCTGCACTGTGAGAACGACAGACCACTGTGTTGCCATTATTATAAGTAGTACATTATTACTATTAATTGTATTCGTAGTAGTCGTAGTGTCGTTACATTATTGTCGGCATTATCATTTAGAGTATTTTATATTAACTCACACAAATCACAATGAGACATTTTTGCGAGGTGTGTAAATGTTACAAATTCATAACTCCTCAGTAAAGTAAGATAACAAGATGGAATTATCGGGTAGCAATGAAAACAATCTCTACAATTAAATCGGGGTGCATATTTGGCATTTGGCATGAATTACGCACTCGCAGTCGGACCTCTCTCATGCACACGTCAGCGATCTGTGCGAGTGAGGAAACTGAAAAGCGATTTTGTAAATGTTTTCTGTAGTAGCAAAAAAAATCGAAGGAAGGGAATTATTTCCCACAAGTAACACAGTCAAATATAACTATCTTACCACTGCTGCAGTTGTAAGGACACACGCTGTGGTATATGCCCTCGTCACAATCGGAATCTGTAAATACTCCTGTTGAAATGTCTGGTAAGCCATTTTGAAAAGGAGCTTTGCATTCGGTACTTTGCTGTCAAACAGTCTTAATGTGACGAGGTTCCTCCAAACATGCGGGACTCCAACCAGTCTGACTTCATCATTATTTTTATTTTCTTCCTCTCTTCCTCCTCCTTCTTCTTCTTCTTCTTCTTCTTCTTCTTCTTCTTCTTCTTCTTCTTCTTCTTCTTCTTCTTCTTCTTCTTCTTCTTCTTCTTCTCCTCGTCCTTCTTCTTCTTCTTCTTCTTCTATTATCATTATTTGTTTATTTTTTCTTCTTCCCGTCCTTCTTCTTCTTCCGCTTCTCGTCCTTCTTCTTCTCTTATTATTATTGTAATGCCCCTCAGCGTGACAAATGATGCGCACAGTCGCTGGTATAACAGGTCGGTCTTTTAATAACAAAACGTAGTAGTTGTCACATACAAACAGGAGCTGTTGTTTCGCCACAACACACGCGCAGTCATTCGCTCAGGCTCTCTCCCTGGACTACTCGTTGTCGGGTCCTTCCTTTCCTCGGTGACGTCACACCTCCCCGACAAGCCCAGCTACCGGACGTTACACTATTATTATTCGCTCATTTAGTGGTTGGCAAATAAAATTAGGTAAATTAACGCCCCCTTTAGAAATCAAATTGAGACTGGGTCGAGAGCAAGATAACGTCCGATTTCATATAGTAATGATTGTCAAATATGGGGCACACGTTACACTGGATGTATGTGAAACTGCCTCATTATGTGTGAGATTTTACAATTGATTTCAAGATCATCCATGCAAAGCAGAAGCCTCCCTGCCAATCTATTTTTATAAAGCAAAAACGAACCTCTATAAAATCCTGACCCACCTCAAATATACAATGATGTTACAATATGAAATACCTTAGAAAAAAGTATTAGAATGGTCAGGTTTGTTTTTTGTTGTACAAGTATACTCAAGACTTTTGGGTTTCATATTACAGTAGTATATTATATTACACAGTAATATTATTGTCGAAGGCTGAGGTTGCCCCTCCCCCATTTCCTCTGCCATAAAACTCATGCGACAAAAGAGCTTTGTCATGGTTAAAATGTAAAATTGAAGAATAAATCACTCACAACAATCACAACCAAAAATATTGTACCACTGAACACTGAAAATTTAATGAAGTACATACAGTATGATGGAACATCTCTGTCACTTTATTCGAATGACAAATATACCTGCTACGTTTTCATACGGCTATGTGAGAACATTGCAGTTATTTGCATTAGAAGTAATCAAGTTATTTTCACCACTAAAATGTCAATGTTCAGTATTGTTTCAATAAAACAAAGCTATAAGAGGCAAGACTGTTCTGTGAGCAACCAAGAGCATAGATTTTTTTTTTTTTTGAGTCAAATGGTTTCAACCACCTAAACTGCAGAACAGTCAACCAACAGGGGGCACACTTTCCCACTGACATACATTTTCATTCACATTATCACTAAATGTGAATTAAATGAATATTGCCCAAACCATGAATTATTTGAACCATTTTGTATTATTTTAGTACAAAAGTACAAAATAATAAAACCATATGATAAAGGAAGTGGCACGGGGTGTTTGTCAAACTCACATCCAAAGGGCCTTCGTCTGAACATTGGCTCTGGCTTCTTCATCCAAAAAAAATGATGACATGTTATTTAAAGACTCTAATATGTCGGCCTGTGGTGGACTGGTGACCTCACAGTGCAGAGGTGAACGGTTTGATTCCGACTGCGGCCTTCCTGTGTGGAACTTGCACAAGCATTACACTCACTTTTTATGAGAAATGTATGTTTGTGTATGCGTGTGTGAGTGTGTGAGCAGGGAGGGTGTGAGCAGACTGAGTGCCGTTGATTGACTGGCGACTAGGTTCAGTGAGTCCAGCTCGGATAGAATCCAGCACCCATCGCGACCCTTGTGAGGATAAAGTGGTTCAGAAAATGAATGGAAATGTTAGTAGTTGAGAGTGTGAATGTTTCCTCCCTTTTTTTGTGTGTGACTTGCGATTGACTGGTGACTAGTCCAAGGAGTGTTCCTCCTGACTCAAATGAAGATAAGCTGTGGAAAAAAATGGCTTGATAATATAATATAATATAATATAATATAATATTTTCTACCAAAAGGTGTGAAAGTTCATGAATTCACAAACTGAACAGTGTGTATTTCTGCCTGATTTTTTTCCTTCAAATTCTTTAAAAATAAACCTTCACCTTTTTGGTTTTCTGCTACATAATCATCATTTTTTTGCTCTTTTGGCTTCAAGATGGCGCCGCAAGATTGGCTGCCTTTCCAGCAGCTCCTGTATCTTGATTTTCTACTTCTTACTTTCCTTCCATCCTCGTTTCATAACTTTGCTGCTGTGAAATGTAAATTTCGCCACCGCGAGACTAATAAAGGTCAATCCAATCCAATCCAATCAATAATAGGTGAGAAACTGTCAAGGATTGATTAGCCGCGCTGAGATCAATGGTAAAAGTTTTATGACATGATTTATTTGGTGTTTAGAATTCCTGTCACTGTTATCACAGTAACGGTTGCACACATCTGAATGAATGTTAGCTTTTGCTCAGGAGTCGATGCTGGCCTTTTCACTAGCAGTTAGCAGTTAGCGGCAAGCATTGTTTCCTCTTGTTTATTTTTCAGATGTGGAGAAAGAGCATGTTTTAGTATTTTAGTATTTGGTTATTTGAAATCATGTTTTGGATTTTTTTTTTTTTTCAAATTCTGGAATGACGCTTTAGCAACATGCTGATCCTGTGAATGGCAGTTTATTGTTTCTCAAGAGTTCAAGGTTTCATTCATCTTCCAAGCACAACGCATGGTAAAACGAGCATTAATACACAAGCTCACCTGTCCCTTGGCCGCCCTGTAAGTAAGGTTTGCAAGTCCCGTGCCCGTGTGGGTTGTTTCAGTGTACTCTGGTTTCCTCCCACATTTCAAAAACATCCATGGCAGGTTAATGGAACACTCTAAAGCATGGGTGTCAAAGTCAAGGCCCGCGGGCCAAATCAGGCCCGCCACATCATTTTTTTTCGGCCCGCGAAAGCAAATCAAACTTCCATGATGATTGCTAAAATCCGAGCCAAAATTTCATATTTTTGGATGTCAACCACAATAAAAGTCATTATTCTTGACTTCAGATTTGAAAACGAGTTTTGCTGTGTGCTCTATATGTAATATTTGAAGGGATTTAAATATTCTAATGGGTTCCCCAAATTCATAAAGGCCCTCGAGAGGAAACCATAACTACAATGTGGCCCGCGGCAAAAAAATGACTTTGACACCCCTGCTCTAGAAGATCTGGCCTTGGATATCATTTAGTACTTGGTTAACTCCTTCCTTGGACAGAATTTAGGACTTGGTAAATTCCTTCAAAGGACTAATTTAGGACTTGTTACTCCTTCACATCTCGAGGTCATTAGCCGGGTTACAAATCTATCGGTTCAGGGAAAGACAACCAATTCAAATGTCTATCTTCTGTTTTGTTTATAGCTCTTGGTGCTTGGGACATCCAAGGGTGTGGTATTCAAATTGAGAAAGCTATGTTTTACGAATGTATCACTTCAGTTTGCATATACTCTCAATAAATAGCTTGGCAGAGGCCTGCAGAATTTGGGTGTCTGTCTTGAATGGCTGCATCCCCTGCCGGCAGTAAAAGACAATCTTCCTGTGTCCGAGCCTTTGTCCACAGTGTCCGATCGAACATCTCTGACATTTCATAGGACAATTTGAAATGTTGGGTCGGACTTTAGCAAGCATCATGGCACTTGCTTGATTTGTTTTTCCTGTCCTAATAAAATGATGTTGTGGGCCATATTTGGCCCGCGGGCCTTGACTTTGACACCTGTGCTCTAAAGTGTCCCGAGGTGTGATTGTGAGAGCAATTGCTTGTTTGTCTATGTATGCCCTGTGAATGCCTGGCAACCAATTCAGGGTGTCTCTTGCTTGCTGCCCGAAGAATGGTTGGGATATGGTACAGAACGCACGCGATTCTCCTGAGGATTAGCGAATGATAAAATGAATGTACGGACAATCCATCTAAAGAAAATATTGCTCTGGTGTACTAATTAACTCTCATGTGGTCTTTAAAGATCTGCTTGAGTCGCTCTTATTCTAATCCTTTTAGGAATTAATATTTCTCTTCTTAGCCTTACTGCAAATTAGTTTACATTGTACATTTATGCTAAATTGCTAGCACTACACCCAAATACGTATATTATAATAACCAGCAATAAAATTGTGTGCAAGTGTGTATAAATTGTCATCCCTAACTTAGAAATCTGCATTGCATAGAATTTACTTTGATGTCAAGAACGCAACAATGAATCTTTTCTCTATAATGCATTATTAAATATTGAGTCACTCAGTGTGAAGGAAATATGCTATCTATGTAACAGTAAGCAGCCAAAATACAGACCAATAACTTTAAAAAAATGTATGTTCTGTATGTTAAAAATTACATACAATATTCTGTTAAAAAAAGCGACTGATAAAATAATAAAAGGTACAGTGTAGTTTGTGTGCACAAACACATATGCGCATTTAAATGATGTCATCAAGGAGATGCGGAGTCCCTACCCAGTCCAATGTTCTTGGCTCAGAGGCAGCCATAATCATACACATAAACTGTTTCCCCGTCCTCTTATCAATCGGATAAATAGTGGTGGGGGTGAATCTTCGATTATTTTCCACAAAGTCACAAAGCTGCTCATATACTTGTGGGTATTCGTGGCGTAAAAACACTCCTCGAATCCGTAACTCTCGTTGTATATTGATAAAACAGATTTCTCTGGCCTTCCTGCCTTCTTCTCCTGCTTTGTCAATATCTGCTGTTCCTGGCGGTGGAGTTAGGATCAGGGTTTCCATCTCACCCTGTTTCTTGTGGATCCTTCTGTCAGGGCTAAAAGAAGCCAGAGCAACCTTTGCATATTTTCTGACGGCTGGAGATTGATTCCTTGGTGAAGGTCCATCAGGCAGCTGCTCGCCGACCGCAATGGATACATTCAAGATAAAACATTCATTTGGGTCATATTCATTTCCAGCTTCTTGCAACTCTTTAAAGTACTCTCCGAGGTTGTCTTTAAAAGTTTCAAGCTCTCTTAGGGACAAGTATGTCGGTGACATAGGTAGACTATCCAGGCCTGCCTGCAAAAAGTTACTGGAAGACACAGTGTTTGGGAAACCAAGAAAGAGTACGCCTCTACCTCGCGAAAGATAACCAACTTTGGCAAGACGGGAGAAGGCTTTGTGGACTTCAATAGTCTCACGACAGTGTTTGATGATATGTCGACACAAGCTGCCAATTCGACCATAAACACAACTCTCTTTATGAATGTCCCAGTCTTCTCTTCGGCAGTTGCGAGAGCAATAGTAGGTGTAGCAGCTATGGCAGGATTTAAAGTAAAGGCAAGCATTGAACAGAGTTTCAGTTCTCCGGCAATTGTTGTTTGAACACATCATTGTATCATCCTCATCTGGACTCTGATCGGGGGAGCATTCATCTCCCCCCTTCATTGCATCACTTGCCCCATCTATATCTTGAAATGAATCTGGATTTAATCTTATTGAAGTCGGTTGCTTGTCAAGAGGAGGTGGTTCTTCTGCAACAGCCTCCGAGCTTTTCCTTGACAGAGATACTGCCTCTTCCTCATCAATTAGCTTCTTCAACTGATGCAGTATGTCCTCACTTGCCCTTCGGCTGGGCGGTTTGTAGTCGGTCACAAGATCAGCCAGGAGCTCATCAAGTTGTTCAAGGCTTTGTTGAAGAGAATTGTCAAGTGGTTTTTCTTTGGTTGAGGCTTTAGTACCAATCTGACTTTCAGTGCTTGTGTCTAGCATATCCCAACTAGCAGACTTGCCTTCAGCCTTCTTAAGATTTCCATTCCGAAAGTCATTATCAATGATTGTAATCTCAGGAGTTACTAACCATTGTTTGCTTGTTGTGTTTGTTGATGTTGCTGGAGGGCTTTGGTCAATCAAGCAGTTATCAGACATGGATAAAGCTGCATAACGTCTTGGAGAAGTGGAGAGATTGACAACCACTGGCTGTGGTTTGTCATCTAAGGCTCCCATAGGTTTCCTTGGATCGAGATCATGATAGCTTTGATGCCGTTGAACAGAAGGGGGTTGTTCCCGCTCTGAATGCGAGGTGAGAATATCATCCAATGATCTTGAGTAGGATTTAGAATCTGGACCACTTCTTTGAGTTTCTTTCGAAGAGTTAGAATACCAAGGCATGAATACAGCCTCTTCTTGGACTCTGGTTGGAGTGACTTGGGATACATCAGATACCGGATGAGAGGAATATCCAGAAGCATATGAACTGTACCAGTCAGCTGTGGGTGCTGGAATAATTTTCACATTTTTTTGGTTGTCAGTATAATGGGCCCTTGCAGGGATATGGTGCTGTGGTGACATGGCATGAATCTCCTGTGGATAAATAAACCTTGGTGGAGCAGTCTGAATTTGAAAATATCTTGGATCATCCCCATAAAATATTCTTGTTGGTTGCGGTTGTATGATATATGGCCCTGGCTCATTTGCTGCAAAGGATTTTGGATACCCTGCCTGTAAAATGTATGGATAGTTCTCCATTTCATTGTAAGGCCTTGCACCCACAGTATGCACTGCTCGACTTCTTTGATTGTGAACATATTGCACTTTGGAGGCTTGTCCTGTGTTACGTTGATCATGAAAATAAGAACTGGGCTGAGGAGGAGAAGTGGTAACATATCTACTAGCGTCATCTTCATAAAACATTGGCATTGGCATGTGAGGACTGTAGTGAGTTCTGTTTTCCATACCAAGTCCAGAAGAACGTATCCCTTCGAAAGGAACTTCCATTTGGTGTTTGTACTTATTTGGCAGACTGTATGAATTTTGAGAAGGTTGCTGACTCTCAGTACCCAATGAATCTGTGTGTGTTGGTACTCTAGAATAGGAGAAATGGCGGGGCACAGTCAGGCTCCTACCGCACCAATTGTGGCGTCTTTGGCAGGGGATTTCCATTTTAGGAGGAGGCGGTTCATGTCCAATGTGATGTAATGCCGAATCATTTGGTTTGATGTCCACCCGACATCTGACATGAGGGCTGGTTGCCGTTTTATCCATCGATGCCTCCTCATATGTATTCGCTAAATAATGTGGTGAATATGTGTTGTTACTACTTATTTGAGGTTGAAGTCCAACAGGATGTCCTTCATAAGCTCTATTAGCTGCATAGCCGGGCTCCTTACGCGGTGAGAAAGCAGGTCTCCATTTAGATTCTCCAACGGTGCATCGGGACTCCCTTGCCTTCCTCCCAGAGGATGAGGACTCAAATGATATTGGGGTGAGATTAGTTTGGACTCGAGGCGCACTTTTTGACCGAACTCTTCGTTTTTGTTCAGGAATGCTAGGCTTACTGTTTATAGTGTCATCCATTTGTTGAGACATTAACCGATAGTTGAAAATGTCTGGAGCAGAAAAGCGGTACCGCTGATGATGATCCAGGGCATTCCAGACAATATCTGGGTTTGTTCCATGCCTGTCAGTCTTCTTCTTGTGTGGGGAATGCATTGAGTATTTATGATGTTTTGGGTTTTCTTGTGAGTTGTATTCCAAAATATGGCAGTGCTGCTTCTTGTCCTTGATGTGGGTAATTTTTATGTCTTGATGCGCACTTGATACCAATAAGTCAGGTGGCCCTGTGAGTGTCATCTTAAAAGAATTCCGTTAGTTTTCGCCATGAAGCGCAATGGTTGTGGATGTTGCCTAGAAGAGAAACAACAAAAATCATTAGGAACAATGAGACCTTTACAAATAAGTCATGTATTGGTTGACAGAAACATATTTTTTTGAATGTCTGTGCGGGTGGTATTTACATGATACAACATTATTCTGCAGGTTGACAAAGAAGTGTTTAATCAAAGGAGTAATTCAATAATAGGAGGATGGATTACTTGTTATTAAAAAAGTATATTTCACTCACTTCGCTTTTAAACATTTTGTAGAAAATCAACCCTGGATTTTCAACATGTAGCATCATTAACATTTTGGCAATCTTGGTCAAATGTTTCCAATTACAATCAAAGATGGCCCACCACTGGGAAATTGAGTAACTAAGTCACTTACTACCTTGTAAAAGCTACTCTGCAAAGTCGCTATGATTTTTCCCACCTATTATGTTATTTCTATTGAGTGAAAAAAATGTATGCAATAGCTGAATTAATAAGAAAAGCATTTTTGGCCACTACATTCATCAAGGAGGAGACTGTGCTAAGTGGTTCCGCCTTTTTGGCAGCATAGGTCTGCCAGCATAGTTTTTCAATGGGAAGAATGTTGGTGCCATTTGACTGTCATTGTTGGACACTTTTGGGGTGATTGTGCTTTCTTGCGCCTGTAATGTGCAGCATTTTCACAGCACCGCTTTGTTCAGCAGAGAGGTCGGTGCAATGGGCTGCATTTTCACAGCTCCGCTTTGTTCAGCGGAGAGGTCAGTGCTGTTGGATGGTCTGCGGCTGGATGGATGCCTGACTTGAGGAGTCGGCGACGCTGAAAACAAGGGAGCGTCAACGCAGAGCGCCAATGCCCATGTGAATTAGTGAGTTGCGGCTTGGAATTGAAGCGGATTATGTGGGACAGGAGATGAGACGATCTCTTCATCAATGGATGGTACAGCATCGTGTTTGCTTTCAATATTTAGACGTGCACGTTTTACCATGACGTCCTTGATGCACTGGTGAAAAGGAAGCTCTGAAACTTTCTTTTTTCATCTCAAACTGCTTCATAAAACAGAGGGTGCAAAAGTGATTTAGATTGAACGACTGACTGTTTCTTTTGTGTTGTGTCACAGTATTTGTTATTTGCTTTGTTGTTCTCTAGACTTCAACATGGCGCCGCAAGAGTGACTCCTATATTTGTCACGGTTTGCAAGGTGCTGATGGCGGTTGTGGATCGCAAAAAGCAGGCAGGAGAGAGCAGCAGGTTGTATTTGAGAAATTGTATTAAAATAAAGTCAGCAGGAAGAAAATCTAAAACATCAAAATCATCTGAACAGAAAAAAATCCAAAAGTATCAAAAGAAAACCTTGAGTAAAAGTCTGCCGAGGAGAAACAAACCTGACAGGGTGCAGCAAACACATACACACTACACACAATGCAATGACCCAACACCGGATGGTCGTGCCGGGAGTCCTTTTGACTGCCACTGATTGGAATGACCAACACCTGCGCGGCTGCAGGCAGGGCAGACAGCGCCACCCGTTGGTCGCCAAACAGATCGTGACAGTATTTTGTGTTTCCACTTCTTTCCTTTCCTCTTCCTTTGATAACTTTGCTGCTGTGAAATGCGAATTTCTCCTCTGTGAAATAAATAATGGCTAATCTAATCTAAAGTGTTATGCGCACACTGCAATTGTATAAAAGTGTCAACTGGTGATGGGAATATGAGGCCGTATCGAAGCAATGAGGCCTTCCACCCAAACGGTTCGCTTTTTGGCTGATAGTGATAAAAGGCAGGGAGTTGTGATGTCAATGACTGTGCGTGTGTTACTTGAAAGACTAATTACTTTAGACATTGACACACAAACAAGGAACAAGACACACCTTTCATTCATTTTTGTTGATGGAGAGATGTTCTGTTGGTACCCAAGTTCTACAGAACAAAGTTTTCACTTCAACTTTTTAAATATCAGCAAGTAGAATACATTAAAACCAGTCATACATCTTGTTGTCACAGTAGTTTACATTACATATTCACACTGGTTATCATAATGTGTATCCTTTTAGCAGAGATCTACTCAAAATTATCCTAAACAAGGGAGTTTATTCGGCACATGCCTCAGAGCTGCGGCACGGTCGGGCATATTACTCGTGTCAACGTAAACCTCACTGAAAAACAAAAGGAAAAAAATACAAGTGGCCATAAGTGGTGCCTTTTGTATTTTTATAATTTTGCTCAGTAAAGTTGGTTGCATTCAAATCTTACATGTTCAAAAAGAAGAAACATTGAATTAAATCAATTCACTGCAAAGTAGTGGTCTCATCTTGTCTCAGGCAATCAGAGTTACTGTCACCAACACCACTTACTATTGAGATTGGTGGCTTATTCATTCAAATTATATCGAAAAAAGCTCTGTAAAATAGAAAATAAATTATTAACACATCTTTTTAATTTATGGAGTTATGTGCTTTTTCCTAAAACAGCATATTACATTATTGGCTATGGTGTGGGGGGGGGCTCGGACCGGGTACATACAGAAGCATAGTCGAGAGAATCTGACCTGGGCACTGGCAGTAGCAAGGTACGTCAATACACCGGTGATCTAACTACTGAATGCATTCTGTTAAATACCCGGTGTCATCACGAGGTGATTGGCAGCAGGTGTGTACAAGCGGGTAGGCGCGACCCTGCCCCCTGCTGCCGAATCCGAATGTGACAGATGTAGCCATGGAAGAACAAAAAAGCAAATGGCACACATTATTTTGAAGTCAAATATCACAGATCACATGGTCATTATTTACCTAAGTTCATTTTGAATCTAGCCAGCACAGCTTGGTCTGGTCAACATTTCTAAGATCTGTAAAAAAAAATCAAGTAAATATTGGTGATGGCGGCTCGCTTGTCGAGTGGTTAGCACACCGGCTTCACAGTGTAGAGGTTGCCGGTTCGTGTCCCACCCCGGCCTCCCTGTCTGGAGTTTACATGTTCTCCCCGGGCCCGTGTGGGTTTTCTGCGGGTCCTCCGGTTTCCTCCCACATTCCAAAAACATGCATGCCAGGCAGATGGAACACTCTAAATTGTCCCTAGGAGTGAGTGTGAGAGTGACTGTTGTATGTCTTTGTGTGCCCTGCGATTGGCTGACAACCAATTCAGGGTGTCCCCCGCCTCGTGCCGGAAGACAGCTGAGATAGGCTCCAGCACCCCCCGCGATCCTACTGAGGAATAAGCGGTACGGAAAATGGATGGATGGATATTGGCGGTTTGCAAAAGACCTTAATCGGTCACTAGGTCAGTACAGACGCTCCCCAACTTACGAACATTCAAATTACAAATAACGGTACATACGAACATTTATGCGGGAATGTTCGGACAGAGAGCTGTAAGGTTTTGTTTTTGTATTGCGCTCCTTCTTCCGGCCAAGCTCACTTGCGATTGGCGTGTCCTGTGCTTCACGCACACACACAGACACATTGGAGGTTCCAAGGGTTGGACACCAAGGCTGACCAATCAGCGCCCTGCTATGCTGAAGTGTTGCCAATGACTTCAGGCCCCGATCCGCCGAGCTCGCTTACGATTGGCTGCATGGAGTATGTGGGGTGGAGGAACTCCGTCTTCCCAGTTGACGCTCTGAGGAGGAGGCGCCGAGCTCGCTGACGATGGGCTGTGTAGAGTATGCGGGCGGGGAGGAGTTGCTACATGAGGACGCGATGCATAACAAAAAGTAATGGTTGCGGGCACGTAATTCAGTAATTACATGCCAGCAGCTTCAGTAATGGCTTACTGAAGACCCAAGGATGTATGTCATCGTACTACAGTAGATGTGAATTTATTTTACCATTGTTCAAGCAGTGGTTCTTAATCTTGTTGGAGGCACTGAACCCCACCAGTTTCATCTGCTCATTCACCAAACACTTCTTTCAACGACTGTGCCCACTAACTGCAGACAAGACTGAGCGGTGGACCTCTGCGGCAGAGGATCCACCGAATCCCTGAGACCGACTTACCAAACCCTTAGGGTTCGATCGAACCCGCTTTAAGAACCAATGTGTTAGAGGATCTGTGTTTTATACTTCCCCGTTCAGTGTTTGAACTTAAACATACATTCCATACAAAATATAGCACTGAAGCTACTTACGAACAAATTCACCTTACGAACGATCGCTCGGAACGTATCTCTTTTGTAAGGTGGGGAGCATCTGTTCATTATGGGATAAAAGAGACTTTCCAACTCAATAATGTCACTACATCATGATTTACTTTCAGGTCAGTGAGCATTTTGGTAGAGGGTTTTTTTTCATGGTGCATCAAGAGTATTTTCTGAGGGGATGAACACAGTAGTGCACTGTACATTTGCATGATTGGTTCTAAACTCAAAACAAACGCCGAAGCAGAACTAACATGTTGAGGATAGGATGCTGCATATACTACATTCAACACAAGCACACACACATACACACGCTCACACACGCACACACACACATTACCCCCCCCCCACACACACACATTTATATATATATAAATATATAAATAAATTTATCCACAGGTAACATCCGACTTACAACCGGGTTCCTTTCCGACAAAACCGTCGTAAGTCTAAATGGTCGTAAGTCTAAATGGTCGTAAGTCTAAATGGTCGTAAGTCGAAATCCATTCAAAATGTTGAACAGAGACTCGATGCTAAATGAATTGCAAAAGACCAGATTCGGATGCCACGGGGCGGGCATGTGTGGGTCTGGGTTCCCGGTGTTCTACCGGTTCCCCTCTGCCCGGCCTTACCCCGTTCTCCCAACTCCCTCCCGTCGGTGGATACTCCACCGGCCAGTGCCCTCATGCGGTCGATTGCTGTGCAAGAGTGACATGCTGGCTGGCTGGCTGACCAAAATTGTCTTACACGTTTGTTAAGAAATAGTTATTTTGTATCCTAATTTTGTGCAATGCTGTAATAAAGATTAAATGCGGCATAATGCTGAATTTTGAGCGGACATCCGGTCATTTGATAGCAATAAAAAAAAAAAAGAGTTATTGTACAATGTTGAGAGAATTGGTTGCTCTCTGTGCTCTGGCAAATAAACATCTTATTTCTTCGATCTAAACAAGAAGGACAAGTTTTTATTCTCCCAAATGCATTGCAAACACGCTGCAGCTCTCAACAGCATTCCCGGGCTGCTCGCGCGTAAGGTTGCCAGGCCTTATAATTTAAAAAAAGGGGTCTGGTGGTCGTGCTCGCAAGTATGGGTGGTCGTAAGTCGGATGTTGCCTGTCTATACGTGTGCATTAGTTGAGTTGCTTTTATTTTGAAGGTGGCCCACGTCGCTCAGTGGCGCCACACTACCATAATGCACAATTTTGACAATCGCACTGGCGGCTCACTTGACTTCAAATTTGCAATTTTGCAAGTGTAATGCTCCTTAACGGACACCTTTTTTCAAAGGCATCCAATCTCAATAAAATCAGCAGATATGATACAAAACTCCCGGTTGATTCATGCATATCTGCTGCATGGAGAGCCTCATTAGCTAGATTTCAGGAGAAGAGGATGATGTCATGTATGGAAAACATGGCACCTTTGAAACACCGTGATTACTGAATAGTATCAGCGACAGCAAAGCGCCAGCACACAACATTCACGTATATAAAAAGATAATGTGCATGCTACAAATATCGAATGGATTTTGACTAAAAGCTAGAGATGATACGCATTTTGCAGGCATGTGTAATAGATGGACTGCATGGATGACATACAACCAAACTGAATATCACTGTCAAGCAATAACTGCGTTGCTAGAAGAAAGGATAATGCCATATTTCTACGCACATAAATCGTGACAATGTCAACGCCACTTAGCAAATCCGATGCTTCGCATTCTTACCACATCATTTCGGAGACCCACTCTGAGTGCATCCATTCTTTGTACAAGGGATTGACAGAGTCACTCATCAGCACAAATGCAAAACACGCCTTTTTTGCTTGGAGGTTTTGTTGTTTGCCCTCGCTCCCTTCACAAGGCTCGGCCCGTCTTCTGGCTGGTTGCACATCCTCGCTGCACCATCCGCACTTATCTTGTCGCAACCGCAACAGTCTCGTTCCCAGAACACGCCCCTCCCCCTTTCTCTGGTCAGTACTGAAGCTGCGGCGAAGGGGGTGCCTTTGCCTTTCGCCCTATGTTGATGCGAGCGCGTGGATGGCGATGTCATCGTCCGTTTTGTTTCACTTTGCGCCGACCCCCCGGGGTGAGGAATAGCACAATGTATTGATTGATCGAGTCATTAATGTCGATAAAATAATTAAACGACATGCTTTGGGGTGTGTGCGTGTGTGCGCGCGTTTGTATGCGCGTGCGTCTGTTTGTATGACAAGTCTTGTGAGGACCACTAACATTAATTTATACCATACGTAGTGAGGATTGCTTTGACAAGTGAGGACCTTTTGGCCGGTCCTCACAAGTTTTTCATTCTGGAGGGTCTATATATGCATCTGTTTCAGAAGTTTCAGAAAGGTCCTCACAAATTCACCCAAAATGATTTTTTTGTGTGTGTATTTTCATTTGACTTGGATAAACACACTTTTTAATCACTGTGTGTGTTCATGTGTGTGTGTCCGTGGTTAATGAGAGGGAAAAAAGTTCATACCACAAAATGTAAAATGATGTTTTGATCAAATTCACTCCAGGGGTGAGGACTTTGAATCTACCCATTCAAAAACCTCACTCCTGCTGTTATTGGTGAAAAGGTTTCTTCAGCCGTCATCTGTACTTCTTTGAAGGTGTCGGACGTTTCGCTTCTTATCCAAGAAACTTCGTCAGCAAACTAAAGTCTTACTGGTAGTTTAGGCCCTATATATATATATATCCCCACTGTTCAGACATGGCGGTGCCGGACTCTGCGATTTAGCCGTTGAAATAAACACGTCTCCACATTCAGTCGTTTGTGCTCCTTTCCTCAACGGCTACACTGGTGACCCCAACGTTGGAAATGTTCATGGCAACAGACGAAGATGTGTCTTCCACGGCAATGTCGCCACGACCGTCGCCCCAACTCGCAGCTGCTGCCTACGCCACGAAGCTGCCCGAGTTCTGGCACAGCGACCCGGCTTCGTGGTTCCAGCATGTGGAAGCGCTTTTCCACCTACGAGGCATCACAGCGGATGAGCTGAAATATTACCTGGTCGTGGCGTCTCTCAAGGAGCAGACTACTCGTTGTGTGCTGCCGCTCTTACGCGCGCCTCCACATAGCGAGAAATACGCGGCGCTCAAACACCTGCTGCTCAGAAGGTTCACGTTAGCGCCCTCTGTGAGAGCAGACAGGCTCCTTTCCCTTCCCGGACTCGGCGACGGAACAGTAGTGGATCTCATGGACAATATGCTGTCACTCTTAAGTTCGGATGAGGCCGGAAACCTTTTCCGCCATATAATCCTCCGTCAGCTACCAGCCTCAGCGTGCGCAATGCTAGCTAACTCAATGTGCTAAGCCACCGGCAACTATCAAGGTTTGGCTGAAGAAGCGGATCGAGTGCTTCTGGCGACACGGTGATTCGCTGTGCAAAGCGTGATGGCCGAACCCCTCGGTGAATGGGCATCGAGCATCGATCCGACCGTCATGGCAGGAGTGGTATCGGAGAAGCGGCGCGGGAAGACGACCGGTTTTTGATCAGCGGTTTGGAGCCAAGGCTCGACGCTCCGTACCCCCCTGCCGCCACGAGGCTCCGGGAAACTCCCAACGCCGGCACCCAGTAGGAGCTATGGGCGCCGGCAACGAAAGCGAGCTGCTTTTCATGACGGACTCCTCGTCAGGAAGATGTTTTCTTGTGGACAGCAGGGCACAAGTAAGCCTGCTGACTCCCACCGCCGGGCAGGTGGGTGCGGGCCTCCCCTGTGCGCAGTTAACGGCTCGCACATTGCCAACTTTGGTTCCAGGTCGGTGACTGTGCGCTTCCACGGACGGGAATTCAAATGGAACTTTATTGTTGCCTCGATCACAGGATTTTCTATGTGCTCACGGACTACTTGTGCACATTGCTAACCGTCGTTTGATTGACGCCATATCGTTCGCGACTTTCCCATGTGAGCCTGGAGGGCTCGGAGCATTAACACACGCAAATTATTTAATGTCAGGTAACGTTTACGAACGTCTGCTGACCGATTTCCCGTCGTTAACTACCCCCGCCTTGTCCAATTCCGATACGAAACACGGGGTAGAGCATTACATCCCCACGGTCGGCCCACCAGTTTTTGCCCGCGCTCGTCGCTTCGACGTGGCAAAATTGGCAATGGCGAAAGGGGAGTTCGCGACGATGGAGCGCTTGGGCATCGTGAGGCGTTCCAACAGCCCGTGGGCCTCACCATTACACATGGTGCCCAAAAGTGACGGTTCTTGGCGGCCGTGCAGTGATTTTCCTCGGCTTAATAACATAACCACACATGACAGTTACCCCATCCCGCACATTCAAGATTTTTCCGCACGTTTGGCCCGCGCCGTGATGTTTCTAATCTAATCTTTCTAGTTCGAGGTTATCACCAGGTGCCGGTACGGGCAGAGGATGTGCCAAAAACTGCGGTGATTACCCCCTTTGGCCTCTTTGAATTTCTCCGCATGCCTTTTGGCCTGAAGGGGGAGGCACAGACCTTTCAAATGACATCCTTGTGGCCAGCCCTTCACCGGAGGAACACCTGTCGCACTTAACTAAGGTTTTCAAGCATCTTGATTCGCACGGCCTTATCGTTAACGCTGTGAAGTGCCAATTTGGTCTGTCCACGATCGATTTCTTGGGGCACCGCATTTCTCCACAGGGCGCCATCCCCTTACCCGCCAAAGTGCAGACAGTGGTGGATTTCCCCGGCCCGGCCACAGTTAAGGCTCTGCAGGAGTTTTTCGGTATAATCAATTTTTACAACCAGTTTCTTCCCCACGCAGCCGACCTCCTACAACCCCTCTACGGCGCCTTGAAAAAACAGAAGGCAAATGACCCCGTCGAGTGGGTCCCGCAACGAGCACAGTCCTTTCAACGAGCCAAGGAATCTCTCGCGGGTGCAACTCTTCTGGTCCACCACCAGGTGGCCTTGACTACCGATGCGTCTGATGTTGCCGTAGGGGCGGTGGTTGAGCAGCTTGTGGAGAACGAATAGCAGTCCTTTGCATTTTTCAGTCGGAAGCTGCAAGATAACGAATGCAAGTACTATAGTGTTTTCGACAGAGAGTTGTTAGCACTTTATCTTGCAACGCGCCATTTTCGTTTCCTCCTCGAGGGGCGCCGGTTCACCGGATATGTGGATCACAAACCACTCACGTTCGCTCTCACTCTCTCTTGGTCTCTCTCCTCCTGAGCTGCACCTCCATTTTGTGCCGTCCCAAATATTAAATAATATTTTGGTCTTACTTTTGATTACTGATTCATTTATTAATAGTCCTAACAGATACACTCTGTGCACTGATGGGCGCCAATATGAACACTGATGCAGAGTGTTTCAATTGCACAGTGAGTACAGAGTAGTGCAAGAAAGCAAGGAGAGCAACTTCGGATTACGTAAAAATCAAAAGTATTTTGTGTATAAATAATACTATTAGATAAAACTCTTCGTCCCACAACTGCTGCGCGGAGCTCATAAAGTAGTTGTCTGTTTGAGTGTGTGTTGGCCAATGCCAATGTTTATGGTGTCAACCAGAACCTTTATAAGTCACATTTGGGTCCCGCTAATAATCACTACAAGATGGCATATGACACAAATCAATGGGGAATATAAAGAGAGTCTGACCCCCATTTAAAAGGCATTATAGGGCACATTGTCAGCTTTTGGGGAAATATATTGCACCTTACAGTGCGTAAAGTACGGTACAGTGATACCTCGGTTTATGAACCCCTTGGCTTACAAACTTTTTGGTTTACGAACGTTAAATTTATGAAAATTTTACCTTGGCATACGAACTATTTTTCAGGATTCAAATGGAGTGCCACAATGAGGGATGTGTCGTTCGCAAACAAGCCGTTCTAACAAGGAAATGTCAGCCCACTTTTTTTTGTCCTCTTTTCCCCGCCCCCAGTCTTCGGTTAAAGCCACGTGATTGGTCAATAATCCAGCAGGAAGGGGTGCGGGGTTAAACATTAAAGAGACAGGCAGACGGCAGCTTTGATAGTTCAAAGGCAGAGTGTAGACCGCAAGGTTAAAATATCCCATCAATCGGGCTCCACAAATAACCCGCACAAGCCATCTGTACATTTGATGCAAAAAGCTATCAAATCAGCTAAACAGAACACCATTGAGGAGGAACCATTCCATCAAGCCATCAACGATCATCACAAGGTAAATAAAACAACTTTATTAAATAGTACAGTTTATTTCTTCAATTATAATACCATAGCACATTTATTATACATAAAATAAGGTATATTTTGTGTAGTTTTAAGGCTTAGAAAATTAGAAAGTAGAAAATTATGTTTTATGGGGACCTGGGAACGAATAATTCTCATTTTAATGGTTTCCTATGAGAAATTATTTTTTGCCATACACATTTTTTGTCTTACACACTCTGTCTGGGATCCAATTAAGTTCGTTAGCCAAGGTATCACTGTACTCTCCTCCCACAATGATCCGATTGGGTTTCACAGACATGCAAGTGATACAGACTCATCAATAGCACTCCTCATGTATTATTACAAAGCACTCCTGTTACCATGATGAAGCACATAGTACTGCGTTGCTGGAGGGTCAGGATGACACTGTAAATGAAATGGTGAATCCAGAATGGTCACCCCTGTTCTACCAAACAACAATCACCCACAGAAGTTCTTGAAGCTGGATGTGAAGATGCTGCCTTGCACTAACAGGATGGTTCAGGTGAGAACAGTCATGTCATGTTTAGCCAGAAAGAAAAATTAAGGTGATATTCTCTGTGGTGATCTTACCTGCATGTGTGTGTTTATACCATGGGTGTCCAAACGTTTTGCAAAGGGGGCCAGATTTGGTGTGTTAAAAATGTAGGGGTCCAACCGTGGCGGACGTTCTTTCCATACAACAGCAATTAATTTAAATAAATTTCAGCGAGTCATTCTGTTTCACATTTGTCTTGTTATTTTGATTTCAGCTATGTTAAGCATGTGTTTTGGTTCATTTGAAACATGCCTATCAAAATTGAATTGACATTGAAAATTGAAATCAAATATTCAATTTCACTTTTTTCCCAGTTTGTCGCTACGTTCATTAGGTGTGAACTTGTCATATACCTCAGCATGTTTTGTTTGGTAATGACACTGTGGTGTCTTGAATGATCAAGCAGACGCACATGTTTTCCTTATTATAAACTCAGCAGCCACCATCACAAGGCTCAAAAAATTGTTTGCAGCACAAGGTGTACCGGAGCAGATCGTCGCTGACAATGCCACAACCTTCATGTCGCATACGTTCCAGCTCTTCATGAAAAGGAATTGAATCATTCACAAAAAATGTAAAAAATGTTTCAGACCCTTCCCCGTGTTGCTGATGCAAGAAACCCACGGTCAATGTCTGTGACATTTTGAAGACCTCGAGCCACACTACCATCAAGTCTAAGGCCTGCCGTGTCAAATTATAATGATCACAACCCTAATGAGTGTGACATGTCACATAGCAAAACACTTCCCTCCTACATATGAGTGCATGATTTTAATGTTTGATGCCCTTTCTTATGCAATATGTACATTTTTCTCAAGTCAGAATGAAGAATACTGGCTTATGTCACAGCGATTTATAACAAACATATTAAACTGGTGAATCGTGTGTGTCCCCTATCAATAGAGTGTCCTGGAGCAGAGAACAAAGATAAAAAACAGCTCATCTTCCTCTCAAGAAGACCTTGTGGTGTTTGTGGACAGATACCCTGAGAAGCATGTCACCCCTGGCAGCGTGCAGTCCAAGATTAAAACAAATCCTCTGTATAATATGACAGATACAGTGAACGTTGTTAAAGTCATGCCTTCCTGGACTATCAAGGATTATACCATGCAAACAGGCCATGGCAAAGTAAAAGACATCTTGCAGGTAATTCAGGAAAAGATCAGGTGTGATGTGTGTGGCAATTACAACATAAATAATTTAGGTATTACTTTATACACATAAAAGCACAACAACAATGACAAATGTCTGTGTAAGCTCTCAGTCGTACAGGAGTGGTCCATCGATGAGAAGGTTTCTTCAGCCGTCATCTGTACTTCTTTGAAGGGGTCGGACGTTTCAAGAGGCTTCGTCAGCGAACTAAAATGTTGCTGGTAGTTTTGGCCCTATATATACAGTAAAGTCTCGTTATATCGATAATCTCGGGAGTCGGGAGAAAAAATATCGATATAACCGGACTATCGATATATCCGATCCTGCGGCATGTAAATTTTCTCCTTGCATTCATAGAAATAGTATCGTAATAAGCAGTACTATCGATATAACCGATATCGATATAACAAGACTTTACTGTATATCCGCCAGATGTGGCGGTGCCAGACTCTGCTATAATAGGTCCCTGCTCTCAGGTTGGGGGTAGCAGACGACTCTTCGCTGAGGCTACACTGATTATTTCTATTGTCCTGCCTGGTTATGGGCTCTGCGACTGGCCTGATTGCCCCATTTGCTGTGGTATCACTTCATCAGCATAACTAAGCCAATTTTAGTTCACTGACAAAGTCTCTTGGATAAGAAGCGAAACGTCCGACATCTTCAAAGAAGTACAGATGACGGCTGAAGAAACCTTCTCATCGATGGACCACTCCTGTACGACTGAGAGCTTATACAGACATAAGACGTCGATATTTTTTTACTGCTACACAAAAAGAGCTGTGCATGAACATCACCGTGTTCAAAGAACAAAACCAACACAATGCATAAACTCACCACAAATTACATACCTGCAAATCAGTGCGACTTCTGCTGTTCCCTTTGAGAGACCAGTTCAGATATGCGTGGCTTCACCTTGACACTGCGTGACGTCGCCTCTCCAGCCACCCAGTTGTCATGTCCAGGGGTCCACGGATCTGTCTACCATAAAGCAACTCAAAAGAAGAAAAAAACAGTTGACGCTTGGGGCACTTCTCGATAAGCAAATAATAGAAAAGGCAGGCATTTGTCCCAGTCTTTACCAGTTTCATGAATGAACCTCCTCAGCATTTGTTTTAATGTCCCATTAAATCTTTCAACCAGACCATCAGTTTCAGGATGGTATGGAGTGGTTATTATTCCTTTAACTCCAAGCTGGTTATAAAGGCCTTTCATCAGGTGAGACATAAAGTTTGTACCCTGGTCTGTTAATATCTCTTTCGGTGTGCCTGTTCTCGAGAATAACTCTACCAAACAACGGACTACGTGTTTCACCTGCATAGAACGTAATGGGTAAACATCTGGGTACCTGGTTGCATAATCACAGATTCGAAGAGCATACTTGCATCCTGAGCTACATTTTGGCAATGGGCCAATAATGTCCATGGCTATCCTGTCATATGGGACACTCATGATAGGTAATGGCTGTAAGTAGCCCCGATCTGATTTTTTTGCTGGTGCAACCATCTGACAAGTGCCACATAGCCTGCAATATTCTTGACCATCTTTATAGAGCCCTGGCCAATAGAATCGCTGACTGACTCTGTCATACGTCTTTGCCTGTCCTAGATGTCCGGCCCAAGGAATAGTGTGTGCTAAACGTAAGATGAGCTGCCTGTAAATGGTAGGGATAACTAATCTAGGTGTTGCAGTGTCAGAGAGATACAATAAGTCGTTTTTTAAACATAAACGGGTCTCCGGTGATTTTTCCTAAACACTTTGTGCGATTCAACTTTCTCAAACAGTGATTTCAAAGTTGGATCATTTTTTTGGATGATCCCTAAAGTTCTCTGGAATCTGCCACTCAGGTTTAATGCTTGTGCCCTCCATACCAGTTTGCATTGGAATGCTAGAAGGAACACATCTCCAGTTCTTTTCCTGTCTGCGCTGCCGTCTACTTTTCTTTACCTTGCCTCCTGCTTGGAAAAGTGTATCATCGAGATTAGGTAATGGTTGCAAACCTTTTGTTTGAGACCTAGTGACTGCCATACATGTGCAATCCTTCGCAATTTTATGGACAACATGGTCCAATACAGGCAAATCATTGTCCAACACGACATCATAAAATAAATTCTTCAATGCGCCAACCTTAAGTATGAAAAATTGGCCGTCAATCTCAAAAGTCATATTGGTGGTGGGATAATCATGACTGTCACCATGAACACAAGTGATATTTACAACTTGGTCATCATTGAGCATGTTATTACTGACTAAACTCGCTCTGACTAATGTTTGGTTACTGCCTGTGTCAGCCAGTGCTTTTACCACTTTCCCATTTACCGTGACAGACGTTGTATGTCTATGTTTACAATAATTTCCATTTGGAAGGATTTCATGCCGATCTTTAGGTACTGAACAAAATTCTACGCCTTTGGATTTTCGTACAGGACACATGGAAGCCTTGTGGCAATGTTGCTGACAATTAAAACAAATAAAGTCACCTTTTGGTTGAAACTTTCCAGACTGTCTCCGAGCCCCATTGTCAGCTTTACCCAAGTCTGCATGTTGATTGGTTTGAGGGCTCTCGTATTTCAGCTTTGCCGATGGTCCCTTTTTCCTGTACGACTCCCGGTGTGCTGCTACGTAGCGCTCAGCCAACTCCGCTGCTTCTTCTCCAGTCTTAGGCTTGTGCTCCTTTACCCAGATGCGGACCTCAGGTTGAAGAACTCTCAGATACTGCTCCAGAATGACGACTTCTCCAATCTGATCCTTGCTGCGGTGATAAGGGCGCATCCACCTCCTGTAAAGTCCTTTCAGTCGATTATAACATTCTGTGACAGTCTCTCCCGTTGGAACAATCGTACTACGAAACCTCTGTCGATAGGTTTCTTCAGTAACGTTGTATTTGATTAATACTGCTGTGTAATGGCTTCATAGGACTCGGCCTGCTCTTCATCCATGCCAGCATATGCCTCAAGTGCCTTTCCAGTCAGCAAGGTCACTACTCGAGCAGCCCACTCTTTATAATTCCACGCCCAGGTTTTAGCTATTCTTTCAAACCTGACAAAAAAAACTTTCTGCATCCTCACCCTCTCTCAGTTCTGGAATTCTCGGTTCAGAAACCATGGGAACTGCAGCTTGTCTTGGACGAGGAAACTGTGGAGGTTGGGCATATGGTAGGTAACCAAACATGGGGGTTTCTTGTGCTGGAGGAAGGTTTGTTGGCCTGGATGTTCGAGGGTCAGTGTTTTGGGGCTGTGGTTTTAGAGGAGGATAATGTTGACTCAATTGACTATCAAATGTCCATTCTTGCTTGATGTGGTGCATCTGATCTGTTAATTGGTTGATCTGTTCAATCAACATCCCTTCTCTATGTTTTGAATATTGCATGAAATTTCTGATTTCGTTCACCAATTCCTCATCAAGTTGAGCTCTGCTTGTACTCACTGTCTGAGTCTTAGGCTTCACCACTGGTTCCATCTCACTCTGCCCAGTTCCAGCCTTGGCTTGGCAACTGTCAGACGCCTCATGGAAATAAAGAACAGCATCTTCTTGGGGCAACTCAAACTGCTGGTTTCCTTGATCCTCTTCAGAACTCTCCAGTTCAGTTTGGTTGGCCCGTGCTGCACGACTTCTCCCTCGTCCCACCTTCTTCATCTCGGCTTCCTCTTATCTTTCTCCACTTCAGCAAGGCGTAACGATCCCACCTTTTTCATGCAGGGTGAAACGATCCCACCACTGCCACCAATTGTTGTGTGGCGAGACAGCAAGCAGGTGGAAAGATGATAAAAGTTGCAGCCAGGTGCAGGAAGGTTATTGTGAGTTTTCTTTATTTGAAGTTGTGGTTGATATCAGTTTTCGGCAGACCACAGGTAACACTGCTCTCCAGGCTGTCTTTTCTCCCTCTTCTTCCTCCTCTGAAGTGACTGGCTCACTCTGGTTTTAAAGGTGCTTCACCTGAGCTTCTGGCCAATCAGGTCCCAGCGGCAATTGGCCATTCCCAGGTGGTTGCAATCACCTTCTGAGAGTCAATTAGTGGTCGCCCAACTCTACTGTTTTGGATGGGGAGAAATGTGCACCTTTCTCCCATCCAAAATCCAGAAAACACAAAACCATTCAACATTTATTTGGTATCATGACATACATCTCCCTGTATTTAAGGATCGTGTGGATTTAACGACCTATGTGCATTAGTTTGGCAGTGCTTTTGCCTTGCCCCTGCACTTGAAGATCTTCTTCTATTCCTTTTGGCTTTTCCCTTCAGGGGTCACCACAGCGACTTGCAGATGTCTTTTATATTTATAGTCCCATTCTTGTACTTGCAACAAAATTATACTAGGAAAATTCTAAATTTGCGTATTAGGAGACTTAACATAGAGATAAAAAACAATCAGAAATAGAAACTTATTATCAGCGATTACAAACTAATCTTACCCACAAAATCTATCAGGAAGTGTGTGAATTTACTAAATCCGGTTATATGAGGCACCACAGCAAAACCAAAGAGAGACAAAAGGGTAAATTTCAAAAATTACTTTCACTGAAACAATCTCAGCTACTGGTAAACACGCGTAAAATTAGGTATGAACAGTTTGCAAGGGAGAATTGGATCAAAAATTTGTCAGACAGAGATCTCTCAGAGACAGAAAAGGCGGTACTTACCAAAGGCTTAAACTTCTCAGTGACTCCTAAAACTATACCTACTATAGATTATATCACAGCTACTGAATCGGCTATTAAAAATAACAAACTTTCGTATGCAGAGGCAGATGATCTACGCATTAAAATATCAGCTCTTCTCAGTAGTGCCAAACTTCCTCCGTCCAACATAACATTAGAAGAGAGAAAGGCGTTAACTACTCTACAAAAAGACAAAAATATTACTATTTTGCCAGCAGACAAGGGCAGATGCACAGTGCTGCTCAACACATTGGATTATGAAGACAAAATAAATAGGTTAATCAGTGATTCTAACACGTATGAGCAACTAAAAAGGGACCCTTCCAATAGATACAAGAAAGAAATGATTGACTGTCTCCAAAAGCTAGAGAAAGGAAAACATATAGACAAACAGATGTATTTTAGATTATACCCGGGAGAGGCCACGCCATGTATCTATGGCCTGCCAAAAATACATAAAGAAGGGTTCCCCCTCCGACCCATTGTTTGTAGCATTGACTCCTCTACATACAATGTAGCCAAATATTTAAAAACTATTTTAGCTCCGTTGGTTGGTAACACAGAATACCACGTAGAGAACACCACAGGGTTTGTAGAGAGGATCAAAGACCTCATATTGGAACCTGAGGAAACTTTGGCATCATACGATGTGACTTCTCTCTTTACATCTGTCCCAACCCCAGCAGCAGTCTCAGTGGTGAGGACGAGGCTGCTGGCGGATGTTTCTCTGCATGAAAGAACCAAACTGAAACCCGATCACATCTGCCAATTATTAGAAATCTGCCTTAATACTACGTATTTTCAATTTCGGGAAAAAATGTATAAACAAATCCATGGTTGTGCTATGGGCTCACCAGTTTCACCCATAGTGGCTAATCTTTACATGGAAGAGATGGAGAAACAGGCCCTCACATCCTTCCCAGGGACAAAACCTAGACACTGGTTTAGATATGTGGACGATACTTTTGTCATAATTAAGAAACAAGAAATTCAATCCTTCACAGATCATCTCAACTCTGTAGACTTCAACATTAAATTTACTCGTGAGGACATTCAAGAGAACCAACTAGCCTTCTTGGATTGTAAAGTAATTATAAAAGAGGACAGAGCGCTAAAAACAGAAGTCTTTAGGAAGGCTACGCACACTGACCAATACTTACTTTTTGACTCTAACCACCCTTTACAACATAAACTAGGAGTTATCAGAACCCTCCAGCATAGGGCTAAACTAATACCAACTAGCACTGAAGGTAGAGAAAAGGAGTCAAAACATATCAGGAGAGCACTCACTAACTGTGGGTACCCTCAGTGGTCATTCAACAAATGTCAGAAAGAAAGAATAGCGAACGAAACCAATAATTCTCAAGATTCTAAAAGGAGAGGAGTAGCAGTACCGTACATTGCAGGAGTTTCGGAAAAATTACAAAGAGTCCTTTTGCAACATAAAATTCCTACTTATTTCAAACCGATAAACACGTTAAGGCAAAAATTAGTGCATCCAAAAGATAGGCTACCAAATGAAAAATAAAGTAAGGTAGTTTATTCCATACATTGTAAGAATGAAAATTGTAAAGAGCAGTACATTGGGGAGACTCAACAAATTCTCAAAAAAAGACTTTATCAACATCGCAGGGATAATACTAGTGGGCCTCAATCGGCAGTACATTTGCACCTAAAAGCTAGCAACCACTCATTTGACGACACTGAGGTTAAAATCTTAGCGAAAGAACATAGATGGTTTGAAAGGGGGGTAAAAGAGGCGATTCTTATAAAACAACAAAATCCTTCATTAAACCGGTCTGGTGGTGTGAGGTTCAATTTGGATCGTTCATACAATAGCCTGCTCAGGCAAAACAGGTTAGGCAACTTTCGCAATGCTGATGAGGGTCGTTATGCTGATGAGGTGATACCGGGGGGAGTGGGTGTAATAGGCCAATCGTTAGTCAGGAATGTAGGAACAATCAGTGGGGCCACAGGGGGGGGTCCCGCCCCCCCCCCCCCCACCTGAGAGTGGGGACCTATCATAGCTGTGTCCGGCGCCACCAGGTCTGGACATTAGGGATATATAAATGGGGCCGATACGACCAGTCAGACTTTAGTTCGCTGACGAAGCCTCTTGGATAGGAGGCGAAACGTCCGAAACCTTCACTTTTGTACAGATGACGGCTGAAGAAACCTTCTCATCGAAGTCCCATTCTTGTCTAAGTGGCCTTGTTCCTCATTTTGGATTTTGACTGACTATGGTTTTTGTTTTGATTTGTTATTCAGTGTATTATTCTTTGCCGTTTTGTAGACTTAGTTTTGTGGACTTGACAGTGCGTGTTTACTTTTGTAAATAAAGATTTTTTTTTTTTTTTTACAGAGCGCTTGTTTGCACGTTATGTTGGGGATTTAACAAACCTTATTTGCTTCGAACAAAGCGAGACATTTTCACTTTTGGATGTAACATCTGTGTTGACAAGTGACGAGCCTCCCTTCACATTTCGTTGGAGGACAGCCTGACTGCTTTGTAAGGCTTTGCACCGCTCAGCAAATCAAAGTTGTCAACCATTTTAGAGTTGTATGGAGGCAGGCCATGAAGAAAGAGTCCTGCGTGACTCCAGATGCAGTCTCGACTAATTAATGAGGCTTTGGGTAGTTGTTAAGACAAAAACTTGGGCACGGCAGAAGTTTTGTGAGTAAATGAAGGACTTAAGTTTCTCTTTATTTGTAAGTTTGTAGTTGTCAGATCTCCCAGGCTGACACGGTAATGTATCCCAGAGCTTGATCGTGGCGTGGAGTCGAGCAAGTCGTGCTGTGAACTCCGTCCGACGCTGTGTTGGTCTCTGTGAGTTTGTGTCTGTGTGGGAGTCTGTGTGATTCTGCTCTCTGTCCCACGACGGCTACTTAGATACCCATTTTCGTGCGTGGGAAATGCGGCACGCTGAGACGCACTTCAAAGACATCAAAGGGCTTGAAAGAAATCAAAGGGTTGAAAGGCACACTTCAAAGGCGTACACACGCCAGCGTCGCGGTGCGCACCTGTGACGCCACAGACCATTCTAGTCGATACAGTCATATAGTATTCATGACGTATTGAATGTGATTGACATCACACATTGTGCATATATTATTGCCAAGAGTTTTGTTGAATGTTGTTCGCACAGGATAATGAAAAGGAACCGATGGAGCTGGACTTTTGGCTAGAAGATCTATACACACCGGGATTTGATGCGTTATTGAAGAAAAAAGAAGCAGAACAGCAAAGGAAAAGACTTCACAAACTACTTTCGGCCATAGGTTTGTTTGTCAGTGTAGTTATTGTTATTATCGTACCAGTTGTAGTGCTAGAAAATATCTGACTGCTTTTCGAAAACATTGAATGGTAAGGATGTTTTTATGACACCAAATGGTTTGCGTCAACATGCATCCCTGGGTCCATAATTCTTCTTTATACATTTAAAGGACAACCGACATCACTTTTTTGTTTCCTAACTGACATCAGAAAAACGTTTTATATCATCTAAAATACCCAAAACTGGCTGATATTTTCAGTCAAATGCAAAACACCAATTAAAATGACAAAGTGTCCAAAATGTGCAAACAATTGAGCTGCGAATTGGGCATTTTCAGAAAGTCCCGCCCCCAGTTCGTGACATCACGCTAAGACGTCTTGCATTGCTGGAGAATCAAAACAATGGCTTCAGATTCGGAGAATATGCTTTCTTGTTACACTTCCAGTTATGAATATGATTCAAATAGTTCTGAAGAGGAAAGTATAAATGTTTGCAATCGAAAAGAAGGTTTTCTGGGTCGTTTTGATGGCTCAAGACGACAATGTGTAGTGTCACAGAAAATGCAGAAGATGGCGGCAGAGCTCCGTTGGAAATAGTTTATTTTTCAGCTTAGAATTTTTTTCAACGAATATCAAAGAGTTGTCTCGGTGTAACATACGATTCACCATTGCGTTATTTATGTTTACCTTCTAATTTCGCCATCAACACGGATCAACACGAAGTTTTCAGACCAAACAAAGTGCCGCAAAATGCATTGAGGTGATGCAAGGTATGTCCTTCCTCAGTCAGGGGCGTTCCTTCAGTGACATAGGGTGAGGACTCGTCACCAACTCAAAAACAAGACTTCCGGAATATTCAGCGCTAGTCTTAAAACTCTTTCAAAATCTTTGTAAAATACGCTCAGTAGAAGTCATTTGAAGCGATTTTACAAATTATGGACACAACTTGTCCGGAGACGTCGGTTGTCCTTTAAAGCTATCAATAACCTTCTGGTTCCTTTGGATCCTCTTCCTCCCTCCACCTCTGTGTGCCCTCCCACCCCCGCAGCCCGTTCCAGCACAATGGGGGACAGAGCTTTCAGCTGCTCTGCCCCCAAATTCTGGAACCCACTTCCTCCCAACATTCGTAACATCGATTCTCTTCCCACCTTCAAATCCCATCTGAAAAGCCAACTATTTAAAATTGCATTTTCTGTGTAGCTCTCCCTCTTGTTTCTATTTATAATTGTATTTTATTTATTGCATTCTATTTGTGATTGTATTTTATTTATTATTATATCTATGTATCTATGTCTGTTACTGTAAAGTGTCCTTGAGAGCTTTGAAAGGCGCTTGAAATAAAATTTATTATTACATTTAAAAACATTTGCACAGTAGGAAATTAAATGTGTTTTTGAGTCATCCATGGCTGCACTAGTATTCATTTTGGCATGCCTTTACATACAATAGCAGGATCTAGTTCGTACGGTCATCGCCAAAATTTAGAAGGTTATGGAAATTGAAAATGCATTCTGCATGTGATGATCCTCTTCTTGTGTTTCTCCGGCAGATTGCAGACTAGGGCATTTCCATCAGATACATACTGTCATGACAGTGAAACTCCAACAAAATCATGTTTGCAGCAAGACATTTTTCACAACGCTTTCATGAAATTTTGACAAATTAGGCATTCCGTGAAAATTTGGCGGACTTTCATCTTTGTTTATTGCATGTTGATTCCAGACAAACCCGCTACTTGCAGAGCTCAGCTACATTAAGAGATAAGAGAGGAATCAGGGCAGCCGCTGATTACATACAGCTGCAAAAATACATACATGCAGTACAGTAGGTGTGGTGGTCTATTCCATGGTACAGAAAACAAGACATAACCTCTCCGGTATGGCTTACGACAACTTTAATCGTTTGATTGGGCATTAAGGCAAAGTTCCCTATCTTGTGGGATAGTGGCATTCGAGCTCAGGGTAAGAACAATAAAAAGAACAAATATTTATTGTATGAATCCCTACAGTTGATGTGAAGCTAATTGAGCTACAACATGGTTGTCTTTAAAGGTTACCTCCGGCCCCTAGGGAAAAATTACGCCCACAAATAAAATCTTTCATTCAAGGTCAATGCAGGAATGCTATATACATTCATCTGAAAGCCGCACGGTGTCCTTTGCAGAGTAGTTGACGCATGAGAAATATTCACATCTTTAAAAAGGAAGACTCAAATGTTAATGGAGAGAAAAAGACAACTTTCCAAAACAAAGAAGGTTAAGAATTTGTCAAAAGTCTTCTTAGCATCTTGAAAGGGAAACCTTCTATTCATGCAATGCGATCCACTAAGAAGGAATCATAGTTGAAAATCATTCCATCTATGATCCAATAAAAGAAGCAACATTGTCATCTAAATAGAGATTAAGGTCTGATTAAAGTGGAAGGCACATCCATAAGGCTTTTTTAAAAAAGTGTTGCAAAGCATTCTACGTCATCCTTTCCAAATATTTAAGGAAAGAAAGCAGCAAGGTGATTAATAATTGAGACTACACAAACATTAAAACAGGGTCCAATAAATGTAACAAGGGTGACCATTACATGTCACAATAATGTGAAGATGGCGCAAAAAAAAAAAAAAAAACGCAAATGTTTTTTGAGAAAAACTCACATATCCATATCATGAGTGAATCCGATGGAATCCAGACACTTCCGTAACAAAAATGGAGAGAGTTGGTCCATTTGAAAAAGTACCCTGCACTCACCATTTGATTTCGATGTAATTTTCCTCATCTCAATCCAGTCGGCATTTTATTCACGGTACTTTACTTTTGAACTGTACTTGTGCACACATGGTTTGTAGTTATGTTTGTCTAACAGACAGTTGGTGGATTTGAGAATTCATTCCATCGGTGTTGTTTTTGTTGCATTTCTTTTAAGAATAGAAGGTTAGGACACTCTGGTGGTTGCCGCGCACCAGAAGGATTGGTGGTAGTTCCTTCGACAAGACCTCCAGCCACGCCATGTACAGAGCACTGGACACTGCACCTTTTCTGGCTAACGGCAGGCTCCTGAAGAAAACAAAATACAATACATTGACTTTGATGTTGGAAACTTCTGTGTCGTTTGAAAGTTAAAAAAAAAAACAACTAGTCCCCTATTTGTAAAGGTGAACATTTTTGCTGCACCAATTGCAGGTCTAATTTATGGCTACTCAACTCAACATACAAGCGCAAAACTCAAGCAAGAGAGGACAGAATGTGACTTACATGACAATGAGGTTGGCTGTGTTGGAGTGTTCTTTCAGAAGCTCATTGAGTCTGATCTGACGATTGCTCTGAAAAAACAAACGTGGTCGATCAAACTCATTCGAAAAAGACACTCCCATTTCACACATCTGTCCACCTCTACTAGAAACTACTATACTTTCGCCCACATTCTCAGCCCTTCAAATCCACAAACAGGACGAGAGATGGCTTCAAGCAGTACAACATAAAGAAAGCTAGGGGCCCCGACAGAGTGTCCCATCCTGCCTAAAAGTCTGCACTGATTAGCTAGCTCTGGTCATCAAACAAATCGTAAACGCCAGCGGTGTCAAACTCATTTCACATCGTGGGCCGCATATGGCCTCGGTAGATGTCAAGTGGGGCGGACCATTAAAATTATACCATACATGCTATAAATAACCAAAATATCATATATTTCATAAGTTTTTGTGTAAAGAAGCACAAGAACATTTGGATAATGATGACATTTAATGAACATTCCTTTTACACAACACACAAGTTCAGATGCCTTCAACATATGTCGTTTACCAAAGTCACCGTCGGAATACGGCTTTGATGCTAATAATATTTCGCTAGCAATTAGATAGCTGGCTTTTACTGCTGCTTCACTGACTTTTCGGCTATGGCGGGAAGTTGACTGCTGTTTCCTCAGACCCACCAGCAATTCGTCGACTCTTCTCAGTTGTCCTTGCAAGCCGTCATATTTTTAGCTGTGATGAGTCTCGTAGTGCCGTCGAATATTATATTCCTTCAATACCGAAACTAGTTGAAAACACACCAAGCACAAAGGTTTCCCATGCATCTCTGTAAAAAAATATGACGTGGTCCATTTTTCATTGAAAATTCTACACTTCTTTTACTTTTCTCCGTTTGGATAATTTTGGCCAATGAGGGTGTTCAAACCACGGTTGTAAAAAAAGACAGCGGGTGAAAAAAAACTGCTGTTTTCTTCTATGTTGATCGAAACAGCACCACTCTGCCCCTTAGTGGACAATCCTTGAATTGCACCTAGTTAAAAATATGAATTCCATGTTGTTTGTGCATTTTTTCCCCACTTTTAAATTATCCTGGGGGCCTAATCAATCCTCCTTGGGGGCCGGTTCCGGCCCGCGGGACGTATGTTTGACACCATTGGTCAACGCATATCTGGAGCTATGTGAGTTCCCATCCTGATTCAAATAATCTACCATCATCCCAATCCCCAAGAAATCAGTAACATCAGAACTGAACTGTCACTCTGACATCTGTGGTCATGAAGTCTTTTGAACGCATTGTGATGAATCCTGTAAGGACCATCAGCAAACCCCAGCTGGACCCTCTTCAGTTTGCCTAACAGGTCTATAGAAGATGGAGTCAATATAGGGCTGCAATATCTATGCAATGATTCCATTTGCGGATTTAAACACTGTGTTCAATACAATCATCCCGGAACTCCTCACCCCCGAACTTCTCCAAAATGGTCTGGACCCTACATGCTGCCAGTGGATACTCAGCTTCTTGACGGGATGGTCATTACAGGTGAGACTGGGAAGAACAACATGCAACATGAAACACTAGCACTGGAGCCCCACAGGGATGTGTCCTCTCTCCACTGCTCTTCTCCCACTCCATGGGTTTCAAAGTCCAGTCCTCGAGCGCCACTTTCCTGTCTGTTTTCCATCTTTCTCTGCTGCAACAAACCTGATTGAAATGACCGGTGTCACTATGAGGCCACTCCAGGGATTGCTAATTTGAATCAAGTGTTGAATCCTTCACCACAGCTGCCCCTCCTACTATCCAACTGCCCTGTGTCAACCGTCAGGACCTTCAGGTTCCTCGGAATCACAGTCTCCCGGGACATTAAGTGTCCTTAACAATGAAAAACTGAAGAAATCTGTTGCACATCTCGGGTGAGTGTTCCGAGCAAGTAGGCCGATGGGGTTTGAGTACAGAATTGATGTTTTAAAAAGTAAACGTGGGTTGTGACAATTAGGCTCAATAAAGTCTGACAAATCTTCTCTTTTGGCCTCTTTTAGTGTGATTTGGTAGTTAGACAAGCAGTCTTTCCAGATTTGATAAGAGACCAGCAATGTGTCTTTTTTCTACTTATGTTCGGCTTTACGACACCCTTCTGATTTTTTACCACCCAAATTACTGCGATGTTTGGAGTGAATAAATCATGAGATCAAGCCGCAGCATCTTCATCCATAAGAGGAACTGCCTTCTTCTGATATGTTCTTGATTTGCCACAGTGTAATGCATCATGGTCCTGCTGCAAACCAACTGCAGGACATCTGTCCTTGGGTTATTCTGCAAAAATGTCCTTATTAATGCATCTTCTTCCTTTCTTTTCGGCTTTTCCTTTCTCGGGGTCGCCACAGCAAATCAGTGTTCTTCATCTTGAGATGATGAAGGCATATAAAAAATTAATACATAAATAAATAAATAAAGTCCCCGTGAACACTACATTAGCGTGACTAACTCTTCCAGCTCATTAACCGGCCGAGGAGGTGCTATTGAACTAACCACACTAAACCATAAGACATTCCAATAGCCTCTGACTCTTGCCGGAAATACACGTTTCTGAAAATTTTCTGTCAAAATTCCAAGCAACTTTGGCTACAGCTGGCAAAATATTCTGTAGACAGATGAAATAGGAAACGTGTGAAGGCTTACTCAAATGTACAGTGATACCTTGGCTTATGAACTTAATTGTTTCCCCGGAAGTGTGTGTAAGCGAAAAGTGTGTATTCCAAACATTAATTGCCATTAACATGACAATAATCAGTTCCCAGGTCCCCATAAAACATAATTTTCTACTAAATAAACCTTAAAACTACACAATATATACAATATTTTATGTATAATAAATGTGCCATGATATTGTAATCAAAGAAATAAACTACTATAAAATAAAGTTGTTTTATTTACCTTTGTGATGGTCGTAGATGGCTTGATGGAATGGATAGCTTTTTGTATAAAGTTTCTCAAGGAGCTCTGGGTTGTACATCTTGGAAGTTGTGATATTGCAACAGATGCATGCAGACACACTACAAACTTCATTAATAGCTGGTTCCCTTGCTTGTCTACTCAAATTGTACAGACGGCTTGTGCGGGTTATTTGTGGAGCCTGATCGATGGGATATTTTAACCTTGCAGTCTAAACTCTGCCTTTGAACTATCAATAAAGTTGAAACAAGTCCAAATTTCACTGTGTTTTCTATCCATTTTCTCACTCTCTCACTGTCGTCTGCCTATCTATTATCAAGTGCAGCTTTGTGTTTCTATAACCCCCCTCCCTCCTCTACCACAGATCTTGACCAATCACGTGCGGCTTTAACCAAAGACTGGGGTGGGGAATAAAGGAAGAAAAAGGCAGCTGCCATTTTCCAGCTTCGTTCACTTCAGAGATCTAGCTCCAAGAATCAGCTCGTTAGCGAATGACACATCACGCATTGTGGCGCTCCGTGTGTTTCCCCAAAAATAGTTTGTATGCCAAGATTATATTCTCGCGAATTTAACATTCGTAAGGTGAAAAGTTTGTTAGCTAAAGCGTTCGTAAGCCCATATATCATTGTACTCACATGTTGGAAGTGTTTTGATTCACTGCATCTTACTTGACTTGGGTTAAGGATTTTATTGTTTTTCTTTTTGTTTTTAGTAAATATCACACATATAAACTCTCTCAAACTTGTAAGTATTCCGCTGCCGCTGCTCACCCATACAAAAAAAATCCAATGACTGTTAAGTATCCTTGAGAGTTTTGAAAGGCACTTAGAAATTAAATGTATTATTATTATTTTACACTGTGATTTGTTTTGTGTTCCGTGTGAGTTAGTGTACTGTTTAAGCAGATCATCAAGGGCAAAATATTTTTTTAAATGGTCTTGTTTTCACACCTTAGCACGATAAAGCTCCAGCTCATTGTCTGTGATCCGCCATGGCTCACTGTTTTTCAAACGTTCAGCTGCCTCCTGCTCCATGTCATCTTCCTTCAAACGATAAGGCTCAATCATCTCCTCAAAGGCATTAATGCTGAATGGAGAAAACAGTCATGCTATGAGACTTTAATGCAAGCTCAGAATGATACTTATCTGACAAAAATAAAAAGGCCAGAAAATAACACACTGCCAATGCAGGGCAATATTGCACAAATATGAGCATCTGTGCCGCCTGCTAAAGAAACAAATTTAACATCTTGTAAGAGCAAATGTTTGCTCACACAGTATCAAAGATCTGTTGACCAATATCATCGAGTACTTGAGATATACAAAAAAAATCACAACCAAAATGTGTTTTAAACTTAGATTTGATCAAGAAACCTTGTCGAATGTTTTGAGTTTGTAAATTATTTCACATTCAAGTGTGCCTAAAATTGTCGCAAACTTGTCATCTGATTAAAAAGATGAGTGAACAAGGTAATGCAGAGAATAGCAAAATTGCCACAAACACAAAATGGAAAGACTTACCTCTCCTTTTTGGGCTTGGTGTTTATGTCTCCCAGGACAGTGATGTCTGAGAAGTCTATCCTAAACTTGCTCAACAGAGTTGCCATTCTGCGTAGTAAATACACAAGACATGAGAGCTGATGAATTGGGGGGGGGGGGGGGGAAACCATGTTTTCCATACTTAGAGCGCTTCAGCTTATAAATAAGGTAAGACATTCAACTTCATTAGCAGCACATTGTAAGGCTGACACAGTGGCTGCAGTTACGCTATGCATCCACACACCATATCATAGGCGCAACAGATTATATGAATGCAGTATTGGTTTTTTTAGGAAAATCGAATGCCTTTTGTAGACAATGTGGTACTTAATTTTGAAAACAGGATAGGTAAAGTGGTACTTTAGTTCGGAAGCTCAACTTGTTTCGCGACTGGTAGCTAAACACGTATACACACACACACGTGTACACACACACACACACACACACACACACACACACACACACACACACACACACACACACACACACACACACACACACACACACACACACACACACACACACACACACACACATATATTCTGTTTAGATTTGTATATTTCAATGTACATATTTTTATATTATTTTTAGATTTATATATTTTTTCATTTCTATATATTTTTTATTAGATTTATATATTTATGCTTGATACGCCCCATCTACATTGGAACGGGTTGTAAATGGATCAGACTGCATTGATGCATAAATGTAAAATCCGATGTAATTTAATTTCATCCCAAAATTGCATTGATTTACTGTTCTACTGATGCTCGTGCATCGTACCATTGTGTTTCCATGGATACATTAGTTTATCTTCCCATTCCTCATAAAAACGAAGATATATTTGAAGTATGTACAGTATGCAGTATGCCAAAGTAATTTTATCTAAAACCATATTTTACTCCAAATATTTGCTGGAAAGGACTGAATAGCACTTACGCTCGGCGGTCATGGTCGATCCTGTTTATCTTCCCACCAATAAAAACACGAATCTTGCAATCCTTCCATCGCTTCTTGTTGGTCAAAAGATAGGGAATAAGCAATGTCAAACCTTTAAGAACGAAACAGCACAAAGAATGAAAAAAATTAGCAGATTCATTCACTTGTGCACGTGGTATCAATGTTATTTCATTTTTGAGGGCAGCACTGAAATAGTTTTAGCCCCCCATTACCCTTATTTCATGATATTGCACTGTGGTACTTAGTATTTTCCCACTTTTGGTTTCCGAATTATTTTCCAGGTTCTTTTGGACCAAAGATGTCTGTTAAGACTTTGTCAGGACACTTGTTTTTAAATAAATACTTTTGTACGGATATTGTTTTTGACTACGTATATGGGATCCAATCATCACCACTCAGTTCATTCGCAAACTATCAGAATCATTCCATCCTCCCATTTGTGAACGACTGGCTTGGTGAACCTTTTTTGAACTTAGATTTACACCATCAACGAGTGAGAAGTGTCTAACACTGCTTAAAACAAAGGCAGGTGAATAAATATACCACAACATCAATCACCGTTAAAATATTCTTTAAACCATTCTTTTCAAGCCTCACCTCCATCATCAAATAGCCACCAGACATCAACTGTGCCTTTCCCTTGTTTATTCTGGAACTGCAGGCTGGCCTCTAACAATCTCTGGTCGGACATGTTCAGTGGTACTGTCGCATTCTTCTTATCTGCATACATACACATGTATGTACAGGGCAGCAAAAATCATTATCGGGGTCTAGTTTTCAACCCAAATGAAACACAATGAAATGTACAGTTCAGACAATTAAAACACAGATTAATTTGGTACATATTGTGATTTGTTTGGAATAAATTGGGTCAAAAGAATGTCCCAGAAATGGCCAAACGATAGCATGAAAATGAGGAAAAAAAATCCATCCCAGCAGTAAAATTACCATATTTTCCGGATTATAAATGACAGGTCTTAGTTAATAGTTTGGCCGAGGGTAATAATTTATGTGTTGTTTCATGTCACGTTATTTTCACATTCAACCGCAAGAGGGTGGTCTTGGTGTTGATACTTCAGACATTGACGCGAACTGAGAAAAACAACTAACAAACTGTCTGACGTCAGTGACGTAGAAAAGGAAGCGCCGCAACTTCTATCTCCGGTGTTGGCAGAATTCTTAAATGGATTATTGATTTGGAGTGACACTATTGGTTTGGCAAAATTGTTATCATGTTAATGTACATATCGCACATTTAGTCAGCCTGATATATTGTATTTTTATTTTATGTTGCCTTTTAGGATGGCATCTCTGTTCATGGTGTTGGATTTTATCAAATTAATTTCCCCCCATAATACCGTTTATACTACAGTGTGACCTCATATATATTTTTTCTTCTTTATTATGCATTTCAGAATCAGAAAGCCTTTAATCGTCCCACAATGGGGAAATTTCATGGCTTCATGAGTGATTTACAGTCCGGAAAATACAGTAACTTTTTGAATGTAAATCAAGCAAAGTATAGCACGGATATTGCATCAATACTGAGGAAATGTCAACAATTAAACATGGAAAACCACTTCACTGCTTTCAAGCACTCTTGTTACTACTCTAGTGTATCTAGTCTAGTTGGCTGGACATAACAGCACACACAAACAGGAGACATGATAAGCAGAGTGTGGACACAACAGCACACACAAATAGGAGACATTCTCAGTAGAGGACATTAAAACAATGCCACCAATTACAGAAAAGATAAGCAGCAGACTGAAGATAATTGGAAGAAAACAAATGGGACCGAAAATTGGGTTGGGTTTTAGTGACTGTAGATTGAGCAAAAGCTCTTCAGCTGGTATTTGGATAGCAGGAAAGGAATATGTATCCGCAGGTTTGTCAAGCAGAAATGACAATCACAAAAGATAGCAGAGAGTCTGAACAGAGGAAACATTCAAGGCCACGCATATTCGCAGCTCACCACCCACAGATAAGCATATTCACATGTTTTCCCCCCAATTTTCTTTTGAAAGTATTTTTAGTTTCTTTTCCCATTTGTATCCTCAATTCCACCCCTTCTGCTCCACTTTTCATAGAAAACGTAAACTGATGTTTTCCCCCCCAGCAAATTATTTTTAAAGAGGTGGAGCCACAGGTGAAATAAAAAATAAATCAATGAGCGTCAGTCAGACGCAGATTTTTCCTTTTTGCAGGTCAGCCCAGTTCCCATATACCCTACATACAATAGAGGCCAAACTTGCAAGAAGCTAACTGAGCCTCACTTACAAGCCCTCACTCCTTTAACGGCACCTCTGTGCCTTTAAATTGAGTGGGGCTTCAGCAAAAGAATTTGGTCTTCTGGTTTACCTCAATTTTGCCATTTCAACCAGTTTGTCTTTTTAGCCCCTTTTAAAATATTTACAGGTAATGAAGATCCTTTTCTTGTGTGTAATATATCCATGCATCCATTTTGCGATTATAAAATACATTGTGGTGGAGACTGGAAATTTTTCAAGGAATTTCACGTAATTTCAAAGTGGAAACTAATCTGGTGTCAAAGTAAAGTGAGTTATCTGCCTGATCATGGAACACATTCAACTTGTGATGGTCTAATTGTAGTAGTTTTAATTTTTTTTTAAAAGGCAGCTGAAGGAGAACAGTAGAAATATATAGATAGGAAAGCATTATGCTGCGAGACAGACATACAGCCATTCATTTAAGTGGATATCATGCCTTTTTTCAACAGCGGCTGGGCTGTAGATTTGCCTTCATCTTCATCATCTGGGAAGTGGAAAACAAAAGGAGAGAAAATGTAACTGGTTTCCAAAGCGTATTTGATTGCAATTAGAGGTTTTGTGTGTGAAGGCCAACGTTGTCTCAGAGATTTCCATAAACAACGAAAACTTGCACAAATGAAATTGATTAATACACGTTTTCATGTTTGGAAAAAATAACATGGCTCGAATTGGAATGAAAAAAAAAAAAAGCCTGTCAAAATAAGGCTAGAAAATGTCAGATGAACAACAAGATGAAATTGCAACATGTTTGTCCTTTTATGCAATAAATCAGGTTTTGATGTTCATCGGGGATTGACTCTCCCACCATCAGTTTATATGCTCAGGTACAGATCAGTCATTTGCAAAATGTGTGAATAGAACGTCGAGCTCAGTGATGTCGACCAAAATGGTTGCATTTACTTACAGTATTTTGCATACATTGGAGTAAATAATGTGTGTGTGTGTGTGTGTGTGTGTGTGTGTGTGTGTGTGTGTGTGTGTGTGTGTGTGTGTGTGTGTGCGCGCGCGCAGCAAGTGGGGGTGGCTAGAAAAAAGGTCAATTCTGCCCCCACGTGGGAGGGAAAAACATTGCTAGAAGCTGTAACGCACTCCCCCGAAACTAAAAACACAAAACCCGAATTAATTCGGGAATGGCGCTCCATGTCATGCTTTTCAATGACCGAATAAATTTGGGAATGGCAATAAATGAGTGAAGAGAGGTGGGACAGTTATTGGACAACGGTACCCTCTCATGGACTTGCAGTAAATTACACCACACTTTTTACAGTCACAGCTGTGGATTGTTTCCTATAATGTGGATAGCACCACTGAAGGCCTACTTTTGAAATTCACGGTTCACCACTGGTTGCAAATGATCCTGGAAACAACATTGAATATCTCAGTCCAGAAAAGTGCAGTGCTGGGAGCAGCAAGGATAATGCGCAGAACCCCCCAAACTCCCTGGCCTCTGGTAGTGGACCCGAGCTAAATGGGGGACGGACAACACCGGAGGGGTGAGACGAGGATGATTATTTTTTTTTTTTACAAACATATGTATGTTTGTATTTCGCTGTCATTGGGTAGATAGAACATTCATACATCAGCAGACTCACCAAAATTGCATTTTTATTTTCAAACTTTAGTATTGTATCTCAAAAAGAGCAAGACATTTCAAGAATGCGCGTACACACACACAGACGCACATACACACACTACCCGAGCTAAAACAATGGGAGACGAAACGGACACCACTGAACAGAAGGGGGTCAGGGGAGAGAGAGAGAGAGAGAGAGAGAGAGAGAGAGAGAGAGAGAGAGAGAGAGAGAGAGAGAGAGAGAGAGAGAGAGAGAGAGAGAGAGAGAGAGAGAGAGAGAGAGAGAGAGAGAGAAAGGTAATCCCAGGTCCATTCAATAAACAAGGTGAATTGTAAGGCCTTCGAATTCAGATAGAAGCTGATTTTATTTTGAAATTTTCAACATACAGTAATGCCTCGTTTTTGGGGACCAGGACCACCAGTGATAGTCAAAAATCTGCAAAGTAAACCGTAAGACGTCCAAAAGAACAAGTGCAGTTTCCATGACTTCTCTTACCCTTTTGTAAAGCTGGACTGTTTTGGAGGCTTGTAGCTTTAGAGGACGGCTTGGATGAATCGACATCAGAGTCTTTGCAGGTGTCAATGGAAACAAGCACATCTTTCACCACAGAAGACTTCTCTTGGGATGAGAGCAATTCGTCTGCAAGAGAATGAAGAAAAAGACCAATTGATTAAAAGTCCACATAAAGTGAAAATGACGGGTGAACAATCTGGTCAAATTTGAATTCGCGACTTCATAAAAACTAGTCTTGAACCACAAAATATGTATTTTATTTTTAAAAGATGTGTGTGTCTTGAATTGAATCAAATTGTTCTGTTTTGAAATACATTGAGATATGTATCCAATCGTCTTTTTTTTGGAAA